>NC_046291.1:90912291-91215833 GCF_004115265.2 Rhinolophus ferrumequinum | reverse complement strand
CTGCCCACTGTTAATACTTATCCACTGCTAAGCTTCCATGGTATTTTAGTATGTCACTGTCTAGACCAGAGGTGAATTTTGTATTTCAGTTGTCATTTCCATTTATATTTGATTCACTTAATCTAAAGCATACATTTTCCCACGTTTTTATGTCATTGAAATCAGGATGGACTCACTTAATGGGCAGGCTTTTTTTCCTTAGTTGTATTAGGTTGGTGCAAAAGTAATTGGGGTTTAAAAGGTTAAAAATAATTGCAAAAACCGCAATTACTTTTGCACCAACCTAATATATAAATTATGATGACAGTCAATAGTGTCTTTGATTTGATAAAATAGGATACTTGTAAAAATATAGCAAGGTATTTTTTACCCTACATCACTTCATGAAATCATAGACTGTTACATCTTCTATTACTCTGCCTCTCCCTCATTATATTCCAGCCATACGCTGGCCATCGGGGTCTTTTCCTGAACATCTCAGGACCTCTGGACCAGCTGTTCTCTAGCCTGAAAGGTTCCCACACCCACCAACCAGCTCCTCCCATGGCCGGCTCCTTCCTCAGCTTAAATGTCACCCCCTTGGAGACGCTTACAAACGAAAGCAGTTCTACTGCCCAGAAACATTTCCTATCATGTTACCGTTTTATTTTCAGCAAAGCACTTGCCCTAATGTTTTCAGTTATTTGTATCTTTCCTCACTAAAGCATTAGCTCTAGGAGAGTAGAGAGCGTGTCCACCTAGTTCAACAACACATCCCAGCACGTAGAATAGTCCCTGACACGAAGCACATGCTTGCATATTTCTAGAACGAATACTTTAGGAAAACAATGCTAAGCTATGGACACAATGGCTAATGATTTAGCAAGTAACTATGCTTCACGTTTATAAATAACATTTCTTCCTTAATTTTCTATGGAAAAGACTCTCACATGTATAAATTTTGTTAGCAAGATCCATTTCTGATTGCTATTCAGTTAAATATAATTTTTGACACATACTAATAGCATATACTAATACCAAGAATAATTTCCATAGCATGAAATAATTCATACCATCTTTAATTTATTTGTACATATTCCAAATCCACCGACTCTTGACTGGAACTGATTTCAAACAGGTGGCAAACTAGGATGAAAAGAACTAGGTTGTGTCAAAAATTCAAGAGTGTGATTATCTCCGACTCTTTCAATTTTAAGAAGGGTAGTCATCTCTCCCAAAGGAAAGATGAACTTAACATCAAGGTTTGTACTTGTCATTTTATTTCCCACAGCCCAATGTAAAGGATTAACTGAAGTAAAAGTTTTTCTGCTATTGCCGAACATCAAACAAGAACAATATGAATAACATACTGTCAATTTCTTTAATACTTGCATTTTTCACATGTATGACAAAAGGATAAAGAAAAAAGGTTGAAATCCTGAAAAAGTATATTTGTCTGCTTTTTTAAATTCAAAAGCCCATTGTTCTTTGGGAGGTGATACAAGATTTTTTCCAGTCAGCTCATAATTTCTACAATTTCTATAGTAACCATAAATTTCAAAGATTCCTGTTCTCTCCACCCCAATTCATTTTTGGCACCTGTGTGTAAAATGTCACTTCTGAAAAATGGGGAAAAAATGTGAATGCTGGGTTTTTATCACAGCACTCTTTTCCTGATGGAAAATTTTCTGATTGCTGAATTGGAATATCGATTCAAGGAAGATTAACAATATCTCACAATAAAAATCTTTTCCTAACTATATGGCTGGCTCAGAAAAAAATATTAGAAATAGCAGCCAATTCTCAGAGATAAAGGGGCAATGACTTATCCTTTCCCACTTCTAATTTTAAATTTAGAATTACTCAGCAATTCTATGAGAGGTAGAATGTCTGGCACAGGCTATGGCTTCATGATTTTAGAATACAATTTTAACTCATCACATTCTTTTGAAGAACTCATGTTCCACTTAAAGAAACAAAAGAAGAGGTTTTCCCACCTCAGTGTGCAAAGAGAAGCTGATCAGGAGGACAGAATGTGTTATTACTGGTTGGAGAAGGAGGGGCCTACCCATAGGACTGGCAATTAGCAGAGGATTTAGCAAAAAGAATTGTTTAAAAATCTGATCAGAAAAGTGTATCATTTATAAAGTATACTACTCTTGAGTCTTCACTTAGTCTATTAAAAAGAAGCTCCTACACAAAACTCAGGATGCTACAGGAGGAAAATAGCCAACACAGCCTATCATGGGCCAGAACTTAAATACAAAAAAAATACAACTTACATTTTTCATATGGGAGAAGATTTATGAGCTGGGTATTGACCTCTTTGGCCCAATTCAAATTTATTTTTTTAGCTATGATTGATTCAGATCCACTGGGTATTGCCAAGAAATGTATCCAAAAAAAAAAAAATCTTTGAATTTTTCAGCATCATGAGAGTTTAATGGATTTTTCGGAGTACTACGGTTAAGCTGACAAGGGCAGGGGGAGTCTTACCCCACCCCTTCTCCCAAAACCTAACAAAATAAGACATTTTTATTTCAAAACAAAAGATGCTAATGTCATGAAACTGGGGCGGGGGTGAGGGGAGATGGTACGACAGTCCTCTTTCATTTAATAAACGCTGGACTATTTCCTACCTCTAGCACTACATACGCAGGTAACTTCTGGGAGGGAGAAAGAAGGGAACCCCCAAACTCCTGACAAAGTAGCCGGTCCATTGTAAAGTCAAGGAAGTATTTCTCCTGCCAGCCACTGATTCACAAGTTTTCTTCCCCGTGTAAGAAGTCTGCATGAGTGAAGTCGGGGTGAGCAGGGAACACACCAAGAAGCGGACCCCAGTCTTCTCCTAACCGCCCGCCCTGTGTCCTCAGCTGCGACGGGTTTCCTCCCGCATCTTGGCGTTTACAGTAAGCAACATCTTTCTTTAAAACTCTTCTTGTTCTTGCTGCTTTTCTTGCCATTCTTGTCTTTGTTTTCCGACATCTTCTTTGCTCTGATTTCTCTCATTAGATCAAAGAACACCTGGCGTGAGGAGGAAGGGGTGAAGAGAAGAGGGAAGAAAAAGCCTTTAATGATATAATGAAGCAATTAGACTGAGCATAAAGCCAAAGTTATTTTTATAAACCACATGCCATCAAAAGCAAAAGGTCTAGAGCAAATAAGAACAATTAACACGAAAAACATATTCTAATTCTACTGTATAAACCTCTCTGCTCATATCATACAACCAGTCCACCTACAGACAGAAGCATCATACCGTTACCACCTCTCACAGCTTATTTCCGAATGATAAAATCTTTTCTTCTCAGAGTTTGATGAGGGGTAAAACAGCACAGAACGGATCTACAACAGTTTACGACATTTACAAATATGGAGAGTGACAACAGTCACCAGACTTCCTAGCATTTCCAACCACCAGAAAAGGAAAGAACCATACAAGTACCTGTCTCTTAGTTAATCCTTATCACCCTGTCAAGGTAGGAATATTACACAGGACAGCCTTCCCAGCGTAACTCCACAAGAGCAGACTTGGGAACACAGTGGCAGGGAAGAAAGGGGGCCAGAACCATAAACAAACGAAGGCTCCTGCACTAAGAAGCTGGGAAACGGGGGGAGAGAGGTGTCCTGGCACCCCTCCCCATGACGGCCCCCACCTACTTCTCAGGAACAACCTCTCCTCTATTCCCTGCTGTGTCAGCTGAAAGGAACCTTATCAAGAACTGCAGAGACTTGTCCTCTGGATGCCAGTGTTACTTAGATACGATCATCATTTGTCACAATAGTTTGGGTTTTACCCTCTGGTGCCAGAATCATGCCAAAGTACTGTCTACATTCAAGCAGACAAAATATGCCTCCTACAAGGAAACATTTCAGATTTCTCCTAGAGAATGACGGAGACTGAAAGTGGGCGAGCGGAGTGTAGGCTTTTATCTTTGGACAGCCACACAAAACCACAAGCTCCCTTTATTTTCAAGACATACCTTCTTAGTAGAGAGCAAGATCAAGCTTTCTGTGTGGGACTTCATGAGCATTTCCCACCAGCTCAGGGCTCAGAAAAGGGCCCCCTCTCAACCTAAGCACCCCCTTTTCTCCAGCCTCTCAGGAAAGCACCACACCCATAACAGTACCAGTGAAGCGCTTCCTATGTTACAGGTTTTTCTTTCTGTTCTAACAGCAAAAGTCAGGGGGAGGGTAATGGAGTGTATCCAACTTAAAACGACGACAAAGTTGTTCATCGGCTGATCTTATCGACAATCTCCTTTCGTGTACATTGTTTACAAATGAACACAATGCTGCCAGTCATAAGTCTCTGCTGGTTCCCGTTTGGCAGGTCAAGCTGGTCGAGGAGGAAGGGGAGATGGTGAGCCACTGTGCGAAAGAACCATCCATCCAAAAAGTGCCGTCCCATGCCGAGAAGGCCTGCCTGATTTTTTGAAGATGAAATACACGTCTAGATTTCCTGTGTTTTCTACAGCTAGGAAACAATTTGACAGAAAGAGATTTGGAATAGCATAAGAATCAACATAAGAGTTGAGATAATAAAACAAAGAAAAAGTGGCTGACGAGTGACTACACACTACACTGCAGACTACAACTAAACACATCACGCTGTAGGTGCTGCCAAGGTGTTTCTAAAGTGAACCCCTTCTAATACAACATTCTAAATACCAATGTTCCTTTTGTAGCCTTTCCAGCTAAAGGAAAGCTGGTTATAAACCTCTCCCTCTTTAGGTAAGAGGTAAAGGAGAATTTTTTCGCCATAAGAAAGAGACCTGAGACGCTGAGTGGATTCAGACGCTGATGCTGCATGACGCAGAGCAGAAGTATCCACTGTGTGGCTGCCGAAGAGAAATGGGTTTAGATTTTACAAGAGTATCAATTATGAAGTAAGAGCTGATGAGCAAGATGAAGGTACAGGGAAAGCCTCATTTGCAGGTTGTCTGTTTTAGCTGTATGACAACTACTTTGAGGCTAAATCTTTTCAAAAAAGATCTAACAATCACAATCACTGAGAGGTGGATTTTCAAACTGTCAACGCTCATCATTATCGACGTCATCCTTTCATTAGCTTCTGAGATTTGACTGAGAAAGTACGCCGGGGATTGGTAAGGGAGAGAAATCCCTGGAGAGTTGATTCCTGAGGGTAAATACTATGTAGAGACTCAATTCTAGAGACAGAACATGTTGCTCTGCCTGTGGACGATAAGGTGAAAAACACCAAATCTAACCAATAACTCAATGAGAGAAAAATCAAGACAAGCCGTGTTTCCTTGGGGGACTCCCCAGCGGCAGCCGGCACCCCCAGCCCTGCGCCTGAAGAACCACGAGCTATGGAAGATGAGAGAGCAGCGGAGGCTACAGCTAAGTCCTCGCTTAATGTTGTGGCTACTCATATGTTCTGCGACCCTAAGCAAACCAAACCAATTTTACCACAGGCTAACTGATATAAACAAGTTAAGTGCCTATGGCATCTCAGCAACATTACAACAAAAGGACACTGAAGGAAACTGTTATTTGAGGACCTGCTATATTTATGTCCCTCCTTCCAGCACAGTCTTTACAAACCAAGGACCTCATCTCGCCATACTTCCAAGGGCTGTGGCGACATTAAGCATACTCTAACAAGGCTGGTGACAAACTGAAAGGGATCTGGGTTGTTTTAAATCCGGGGTCAACCCTCCCAGTGCTTCTCACTTCTCACTATAATGACGTACAGCTGGAAAAATCAGTCCTCCTCTAGTTTCCATAAATGGTTCCCTCAAAACCAAACAGACCAGGCGTCTGCGTTCTGCTGGTTCTCAAGTCTGTTTCCAAGCAGCACGCGGCGCACGCCCACCTTGTCCACGTTGGCCCGCGTCTTGGCCGAGGTCTCCACGTACTGCACGCCCCACTCCTCCGCCTTACTCCGCGCCTCCTCCACCGGCACCTGCCTCCGCTCCTCCAAGTCCGACTTGTTTCCCACCACGAGCAATGGAATTTTATCTTCTTCAGCCTTAACGCGGAGGATCTGTTCCCTAAGACATAACATCAAAAATAAAGCATCTAAAATGAAAGGCTTTCCAAAGGCAGAAGGAGAACCTGCTGCCCTCGGGGCATGTCCCACGGACGCACTCCCCAGATCCTGTCATAAACGAGACAAGGGTTTTCAAAGTCTGATTCTGAGAATGACCTGGCGTGCTTCTCATAAATATAGACTTCTGGGCCCCACAGTAGCCCTACGGGAGTAAGGAAATGTCTGGGTGGGCGCCCACGTTCTGCATGTCCCCAGTTTATGCTTAGGCAAAAAAACAAAAAAGCCATGGGGACCTCTGAGACCAAAACAAGCTGAAAGAAGTATCATCGTACATAAAATGCTTAATAGTCCCCTTGAAAAAATGGTATAATTTCTTTGTGAGAATAAAAGCTATGAAATCCACTGTTTTTCATATGGAAGATGGTGTGTGCAGTCTATTAGTATATCTTGAAATCAATTTAGTGTGTCACAACCAGCAATTTTTTTTCTCACTGAAATAGCATAAAAAAGGAACATCAGAGGGAACCTCTACTTCTAAAGGTCAGTATGGTTTTGTGATACTTCTGTTTCAATGTTATCTGTGTGTACGCACCTGTCCCCCCCACGCACCCCTCACTGGGGTTTCCATTTAGACACAGTAAATGTTACAGGCCACAGAATGGTGGGGAACTGTTGTGTTAGGCAGTAATTGTATTTAATGTGCATTATTTTTCTACTACAAAGTGAACAAAAAAAATGAAAGGAAATACTGCAAGGCCTATGGAAAAGTACTTCAAAAGCATCCCCTCTGAAAAAACATTAAATTTAACCTCCACTAAAAATAATCAGCTCTATAAAGTTATTAATCAAAACCAAATATTTAAAAAAATTATTCCACTTGCACTATTTTGATCAACTGGGGACATTTCTACTTCTACATTCAAATACATTCCAAAAAGAGATCCCTTTAAAAATGTATTTGGTGGAGATCGGCCCTGATTTTTATGTGATATAGGATAACATTTCATAATAATAAAAATATTTAAAAATTTTTCCATATAGTCAACTGAAGTACCAGATATCAAATATTTTAAGAAAAACGAAAAGAAGGAAAGCAAGTAGGTAATTGAAAACTGCCTTTAAGTAGCTTTGCTAGCCCATACATTTCAACAAGGGTCAAAGAACACACTATATTCAGAAGTTATGTGATCAACATAAACTATAAACACAAAACCTGATAGCTTTCCGGCTCACTAGTCTTCCAGAGGCGTGTCAAATCACCTCTTTACTACACACACTGATCCAAACGTGGGAGTACCAAGTTCTGGTCTCTTGTAACAAACCCTTCTCCCTAGTTTATGGAATATGTCCAGGAAAAGCGTCAAGCTAAGAGTGTATTCACATTTTACTTTATGTTGGGATCTTTCCATTTGGAAGATAAATATGGAAATGCTCTATTTTAAAACTGTTAACAGGCATAAAGTAAAGCGACTGAGTTTAACCACAAAGGCTCAGATAATCTACCTCCATTCTTCTGATTCCAACGACATGAGAAAGCCGGACGCGCTGAGACCTGTCTCTAAATGTCAGAGTTCAAGTCAGAAGAAGTAACTTCCCTTCCTTTTCCTTCTAGGTAGTCCTGTCCTTTTCCTTCTAAGGATCCCTCTTCTCTCATCACAACCAAAAGCCTTCTCCTAAGATGAGATGAGACTCTGTTCCAACTCTATGGGAATGCATATTATCCGTGAGTGTGCGTGTGCGTGCGTGTGTGCGTGTGTGAGTGTGTGTGTGGTGATTTGGAAGGCCAGGACAGGGTGGCACCATCTATTCCCTGGAGATGACTCTTCTACTGCCCAACAATTCGTTTATTGGTGAGTCAAAGGGCAACAGGAAATGAAGAGGCTCAGGAGAGGGAAGAAAATCAGGCAGTGTCTGCACCTGCCCCGTTTTACCTCAGGGAGGCATAAAAACAGGATTATGTAGCTGCAAACACAATTAGGAATCCATGGGCTATATCCACATACAGAAGTCTCTAGGTATGTCAGAGACGTGTGAAAATTAATGGGACTTCTCATAAGGAGTCCTACTCATTTGACAGATCATCACAGCACACACACTATGGTTCCAGAGAACTGACACCCCACTTTCAAGTCTCTGCTGGTTTACGGAGTTCACCCCTTGAGGCCTCTCTGGCTCGTTGCTGCCTCCCTCCAAATCTTAGGGGGATATTTAGCTTCCTCATTTTCACCTTTGGTTGATCACCTTAATTTCTGACAAACTTACTAAAGAATAAAAAAAAAAAATTACTGTTTGGTTTTTTTTTAGTTCCCTGTTAAACTCTAGATCTGGTTCTTAAAATAAAAAGTCGTCTGGACAGATGTTTATAAGGAGGATAGATTTAAAAAGGCAATGGTGTAAGACAAATGGGAAGGTTATAGGGTAGAGACAGATATCCTTCCCACTAGAATTCCCATAAGAAGTATGCCGAATGGCTCACTATTTCCTTGTAACAAAATAAACTTAAGGTTTCTTAACTGGCACATTTTCCTTTTTTTCTTTTAATTTTTATTGGGGAATATTGGGGAACAGTGTGGTTTTTTTCCCAGGACCCATCAGCTCCAAGTCAAGTCGTTGTTTTCAATCTAGTTGTGGAGGGCGCAGTTCACTGGCCCCTGTGGGAATAGAACCGGCGACCTGGGTGTTATGAGCACTGCGCTCTAACCACTGAGCCAACCAGCCACCCCAAGTGGCACATTTTCAAATGAGTTATAGCCGTGAATATTCAGCTCACTGTGTAAGGACCATGTGACCATGTGAGAAGGCCTGGGGATACGACACAATGAAGGGTGGCTACTGTTCCTGCCCTTATGGAATTTATAATTTTAAGCAACATTTCATTTCACCAACAAACAAAAGTATCTTCAGATAAAGAAACAGCATCTCTGATGCTAAATAAACCTTCCCAGAGTCACCAAACTGGTCAATGGCAGGGCAGAGATTCAAACCCAGGTCTGCCTGGTTCTTTCTACCTTATGGCTGCAGCAAATGGTCCCTCTGACTCACATCTTTCACTCTGCTGACAATGTTTCATAAACCTCAAAATAGATCAAACTCATTACTTTTCCAGCAAAATTATAAAAAAGATAAAGATAGTTAACTCTTACCAATCACTGTCTCTCAGGATTTATATGAAAACAGAACGACAGGTTCTTGACTAAACAGACTGGCTTTGTCCTGTTTAGGGGCAACAGATTCTTAAGGTAATTTATAGTCAGAAACTATTATAAAAAAGGGAAGTCCAAAGAGATTAAAACAAATGGTGGACTGCAATGTGCCAAGATACAAAAAGCTCCAGAAAATTCTTTAGACAGATTCTTCCTAATCACAAGCTCAACTTTCTACGTACCACAATGCTCAGCCCCAAATTCCTTGGAAGCCAAGTCACAAGAAAGGAAGGCAAAACGCCTGCTGGAGGCTGGAAGCTATTTCCGAAATACCTGAACTCGGCAGTTGCTGTAAACGATTCATGTTCTGTAATTGAGAACACCAGGAGAAAACCCTCCCCGCTCCGAAAGTAGTTGTCTCGAATGGCTGCATAGTCTTCTTGTCCAGCCGTGTCCAGAATGTCTATCTGGACTTCTTCTCCATCGAGAACTACTTTCTTTCGGTAACTGTCAGCTTTGGTGGGTTCATAGTCTTCCACGAACTGCAGAAATAAACAGCATTATCAGAAATTAACAAAGTTTTAAGGGGAATAAAATCTGCCACAAAAACAAATATTAGCATTTGAGAACTCTGCCTGCTTTGCCAGCTGAGTGGTATGAGGGCCTGAAGTTATCATGCTATGTGTGCGGCACCATGAAATAAAAGTAACTCCATATAGAACACTTCTGTTTACTGCTCTCTGTTCTACCATTTTTTATTTTGTTTTTAAACAAGAGCAGATATTCCCATGTTACAGATGAGGGAGCCAAGCACAGAGCAGAACACTGGGCAATACTGTTGTCAGTGAAAAATTCTAATACAAACACTGGCAAGGGTGCGAAAGAGGAGCTCTTATTCATAGTCAACAGAAGTATACAAGCCATCTGAAAAGTTACTTGGCAAGAGATACAAGACGTTTAAATAACTATACATGATAAACTCCAAATGGGTCAAAGATTAAATGTGAAAAATAAAACCCTCAAGTACTAGGAGAAAATGTGGGTGAAATCCCTTTATTACCTTGAAGTAGGGAAGGCCTTTTTAACTATGACTCAAAATCCAGAAGCCATGTAAGAAAAAAATTCATAAATTAGACTACATAAAAAAAACAAACAAAAAGAAAAACTTCTGTTTGGCACAACACATCATGAACAAAGACAAATGATGAACAAGGAAAATACTGAAGCCATATCACCAGAGCTATATACAAACAGTCTCTAGAAACAGGGAAAGGGGAAAAAATGATCAACAATCCACTGGGAAACAATACACAATTCACAGAAAAGTAAGTACATATGATGTTAAATACATGAAAAGGTGTTCATCCTCACTAACAAAGAAAACAAAAATTGTAACTGCACTGCGATACCGCATTTCACCTACCAGAACAGCAAAAATCCCCAAGTCTGACCACAGACCCTGGGGAAAGGTACCCTTGTACATCGCTAGAGGGCGTGGGGAACAGCGCAGTCCTCTGACATGACTATGGCAACACCTAATACAACGAAAGATGCACTTGTCCTCTGTCTCAGCCATCCTGCGACTGGGAACCTAATCTACAGAAACACCTGCATGAGAACATACAAGGTTACTCACTGCAGCACTGTGTATAACAGCAAAAGGTTAAAAACCACCCAAGTGCCCAGCAACAGGAACCCACATAATGGAATACCATGCAGCTATTAAAAATGAGGAAGCGCATTATGTACTGATATGTAAAGATATCCAAAATATAACAGCCTACTGTTTGTACAAGGAAAGCAGGGAGAATAAAAAATAAGGTATATATATGTAATATATATAAACATATATATCCATATATATAATGAGCATGTTTTGGCACATATATAAATACATATATCCATACATATATATCCATATATGTATGTATATGGATATATATGTATTTATATATGTGCCAAAAAACACCCTGGAAGGAAGGACAAACAAACCAAACTTAAAAGCTGTTAAACAAAAAAACTAAAGTAAGTGAAACTAAATGAATATTAAATGGGTAATGTAGCCACATAGAATTATTTCAAGAGACTTCAGAACAGAGTGTTTTGATAGAATGCATCTCAGTAAAAGAGACTAAGGACAAAAAAATTTCCAAGAAATGGTAAACTTCCTTCAGTGCTTATATTATTTAGTAATAATGACACTAATATTTCAAAGCTATTTTCTTTATATTGTATTATACACCAAACAAATAATTACCTTCATGATTCAGAAAAAACTAAATTAATGACAGCAGTGAATGTGCTGTTAAAATTGAATTGGTGCTGGTATATGTAAGTGGATCTCCACGTGCATAAGAACAAATTTTGACCCCTACTTCACATCACATACAAAAATTAATTCAAAATGGAACAAAGACCCAATATAAGTACAAGAACTATACACTCTTAGAAGAAAATATAGGTGTAAATATTTATGACCTTGGATTTAGCAATGCATTCTTAGATACACCACCAAAAGCAACAAAAAAAATACATAAATAGGACTCCATCAAAATTTAAAACTTTCGGGCAGCTGGATGGCTCAGTTGGTTGGAGCCCGAGCTCTTAACAGCAAGGTCGCCTGTTCGATTCCCACATGGGATGGTGGGCTGCGCCCCCTGCAACTAAAGACTGAAAACAGCGACTGGACTTGGAGCTGAGCTGCGCCCTCTACAGCTAGATTGAAGGACAACGACTTGAAGCTGATGGGCCCTGGAGAAACACACTGTTCCCCAATAAAATTTAAAACAACAACAATAACAAAAAACAAAACATTTCTTTTTTTAGAAAAAAGCAAAAACAAAAGTTTCTCATTCTACAATATAGCCGGATATGACTCAGAACTTCAAGATTTCAGTCTGAAGCTTATTCATCTTGGGGTCCCTCTTTAAGAAAATACAAAATTACAAATATTGGATAGAAAAGTGAATATCTAGAAGGAGAAATCAAAATCCATTATACAGTTTTTCAGATGGACAAATACTGTGGCGAACACCCCCTCAGGTGACCCTCAGTGAGTCGTACCCTTGGACGATGCCCTTGCCTTGAATGCAGACAATCCTGTGACCGGCTTCTAACCAACAGCCTACGGCAATGGACATGAGATTACCCCATGACTACATTTCCTTATGCGAGAATCTGTCTGGCTAAGCAGACTTTGCTGCTGGCCTTGAAGAAGCAAGCGGCCATGAAACGAACACCTCTGGGAGGGCCTGGTAGCGGGATCTGTGGCGGCCTCTAGGAGGCTGGGCCTCCGTCCTACATCTGCCAGCAACTGGAGAGCTTAGAAGAGGACCTGAGCCTCAGCTGAGCTCACAGCCACAGCTGACGCCTGACTACAGCCTTGTGAGACCCTGAGCAGGGCACCCAGCTAAGCCATGCCAGGTTCCTGACTCCCGGAAACCGCAGAGAACAAATATGCGTTGTTTTAAGCAGCTGAACTTGTGGTAATTTGTTATACAGAATAGAAAATTAACACAAATATCACAAAATCCAGCAAAGATAACATATTTTTATTAATTAACTGCCTGGTATATTAATGAACATACCTCTAGAATACCTTCCTATTTTTTTGTGTGTGCTATTTTGTGTGATAATTCTTTGATTATCTTGTCACATGCCAATGATTTTGAAATATTTCCTATAGAGAATAAAAAACAATCATTTAGTTTTTCCTCTAGCCTAGTTGATCCAAGTTTCTTTTTAGTGATAGTTTAAAAAGGTTTTTTTCAGCTTCACAACTACTTGACATTACTAGTAATGCAAGTTTTAGGACTGTCATCAAACTTAGGATATCTCTATTGTGCTTCCCTGTAAGATCTGGAAGGACTTTCCAGTTTCTAGCTCCATTTGTTTCGGCCCTGTTTCTCCTCCACAGCCCACACATTCAGTGCCAGGTGCACTGGCAATGTTTGTACCAAGATACACCCCGGACGCTGCACCTCACATCACAATGGCAGGTGAGTCAGCACAGTGCGTGGGAGGAATACTCCTGGAAGCCATTCCTACACGGGGCTGGTTAGTAATAGCAACCACAGGTCCAAAGTGACTCCAAACCACAGAAGTAGATACCATTAATCCCCAACTCAATGTATCCTTAGTTCAACCTCCCTCAGCTAGATGCCAAAAATGCCCATGGCCACTCCAACACCTCCCAACGTAAGGGGAAGTTGGACAGACAGAAAGTCTAGTGGAAGGAGATAATAATGATCTTAACCAACTGTGGTTCTTTCGCAAATTTTGTAAAGCACATGAGCACGTGGAAATATGATGCAAGTGAGAGGCTCTGATGTGTAAGTTGTAATCGGAATACTCTGCCTATAACACCAGCGATGGCCGTCAAGAAGGGACATTCGTTGCCACAGGAATCAAGACTCTATTGTCATATGGACTCAGCACCAGTTACCTCATGTACATTGAGTGATGGCCATTTTGGGCGAGGATGGTGCAGTCTTCACCTTGTTGCTGCAGAGAACTGGAGAGACCCTGAGGGCTATGTCTTGAGAAAACGTTAAGTCTTATGACAACTTAGCTCTCCCTTCTTATTTTTTTTTAATTAAAATTTATTGGGGTGACAATGGTTAGTAAAATTATATAGGTTTCAACTGTACGATTCTGCAATACATCACCTATATATAACATTGTGTGCTCACCACCCAGTCAGTTCTCCTTCCATCTGTGGAAGGAGAGATCTCCGCCATATATTTGATCCCCTTTACCCTCATCTCCCACCCCCTCCCCGCTTACCCTCTGGTAACCACTACACTATTATCTGCATCTATGAGTTTTGTTTCTCTATTTGTTTGTCTTACTAGTTTGTTGTTCTCAGTTTTATATCCCACATGAGTGAAGTCATATGGTTCTTGACTTTTTCTGTCTGACTTATTTCACTTAGCATAATAATCTCAAGAGCCATCCTGTTGTCACAAATGGCACTATTTCATCTTTTCTTATGGCAGAGTAGTATTCTGTTGTGTATATATACCACATCTTCTTTATCCAATCGTCTATCGAAGGACACTGGGTGTTTCCATGTCTTGGCCACCGTAAATAAAGCCGCAATGAACATCAGTAGCTCTCCCTTTCAATAGCTCCCCAAATGGACTCTCACAAAGCTAGGTATCAGACCTGTTCTTTAGAAATATCTGTACAAAGGTCCCTCCCTCCTCTTTTGCTCTTGTTAGAAAGACAGCTCAAAGTATAACAATGGAAATAATGCTAGCAAGGACCCCTCACATCCCAGCCAGAGTTGAAATACTTACCGAAAATCAGCAACCCAGACCTTATGCTGGTTAGACCCCTTATAAAGCTATTCAGAAACCACCTTAGCACGAGTTTGCCCCCTGGCCCTCTATGCACATGGCAGAATGGGCACACGGACACCACTGGAGCAGGGACACTGCTGTAGCAGACTCGAGGACAAAGGCAGCCTGTGCCTGACGTGTCTTACCTCATCATACATGAACTGAAGTGTCAGGGCCGACTTGCCAACCCCTCCACTGCCAACCATGATGACCTTGTGAAGGGCCAAGGAGCTCTGGCTCTTACTTTTGTTTGCAGCCATCCTGCTGGTTTCCTGAGCTTGCGACACACGGACAGAAATACCCAGTCGAAGAGCTGCCAATGACAAAGACAGAAATTTGGGGTGGTTTGTGGTTTCTACCCAACTGAAATCCATGCGCTCCAGAAAGGCCCAACCCAGACATTCCAACAGAGAATAGTTCTTCTAGGCTTCAGGCAGCGATAAAGCCCACCAGCAGCTCTGGAAGGCATTTAACCACAGCAGAGCCGGAGCGAAGGCAAGCCGACAGAGGGGACAGGCATCCCACACCTGTATCGTGAGGGCAGGCGGGTGACCGCCTGCCACAAAGATCAATACATCCTCAACATGGTTCCCGAGGTGAAGCCACCAAAGAGCTCCGAGCCCGAGTTTCCTACCCCTGTCCGGAGTCATCTAGAGCCACAGACAACCTCAGGACTTGGGGACCTCATGCTCTCTGTGTTCTCACTCCAACACCCCCTGTACCTGTCCCTCCAAACACACACCCACTCACACAGCCCTCCATGGGGTCGAGGAGGTGATCTAAAAAGGGCTAAGTACGTGCATTTTTCATAATGAGTTCCCCCCCCTCATGACACACGATACACTTAAAAGAAGAACTATTAATAAATTCTTTACTTCAAGTACAGTTAAAGTGATGAACTGAAATGAGTTCAACTTTTCTAAAATAGCAATCTTATTAGTCAAAATCAGTTTAACCTCATCACAAGTGAGATAAAATGAACAGAGCACTTCTGGAAGATAAGGTATTCTGAATAAGTAAATTTAACAGATACTACCTGGAACTTACTCTAACCCAAATGCCAAGTTTCATTTTAAATAATCTGTATGGGGAAATCTCTTTATTCCACAGAGGAAGGAAAAAGAACACAGGCCTGAGTCCGGCTCTGCCACGTGAGCTGCGTGACCAGAACTAGCTTTTCAGTTTCTCTAAGCCACTTTTCTTATCTGCAAAAACTAGTAAACCACCAACAACCTTACAGGATTTTTCTGAGCATTAATACGAGATAACCTGTGAAACACCTAAGCACAGTGCCTACCACACAGTAGGAACTTAATAAAAGTTGGTTTCCTTCCTATCTAATTTTAAGAGGATTTTTTTTTCTAATTACAACATGATGAGCTCCTATTTCCTTTACTTCTGACAGAGTCACTTGAAAATACCCCCACTAGAAAAATAAATAAATACACACAGCACACACAAACACACATCATTGGGTAACATAAAACAACATCTTTTTAAATCAGTGGTTCCCATCCTCAGCTGCACAATGGAATCACCTGGGAAGCTCTAAAAACATCCTGATGCCCGAGGCCCACCCCAAAGATGCTGATGAAACTGGCATGGGATGCAGCCTGGGCATGGGGACCTCTAAAAGCTCCCCAGGGGATTACGGTAGACTTCCAAGCTGGAGAACTTCTCTTTACATGCACAGCCAAGAAAGTACGAAATCCCCATGCTGGGAGACAAGAAATCAGAGCAGTAAGAGCTGACGTTTCTGTAGTCCTGGATGGCTGCTCCTCTCAGTGACTTAGGATTTAACAAACACACAGGCTGGGACAAGAGCCCTGTACCAGGCGGGAGTAAGAACTGAGGCCTCTTCTCAGGTGAGACCTGAGAAGCCAAGACCCTGGAAGGAGGACACACCTGCAGGTAAAAAATGGACCAGAAAAACATCTTCCACCAACAGGGGAAGATGATGAGAAAGCCTGTCTGCCTGAGCTCTGAAAATCCGTAACCACAGCACTTGTCCAAAGCCAAGAGATTAACATAAAAAGTAATCCCAGGCTGACAGTAGTGCTGGAGAAAGGGGGGGAGCGTTAAACACAACCTCTCTAGGGGACAACGCGACAGCTCAGGATTGTCACGGCTAAAGCCCACTAACAGGAGTGGAGGCTTCTAACCTAACAGTGCTAAGAAAATCACCACACATGACAGTTAGAGCACATCACAAGTAGAACTTCTCAGACAGCTCTTAAAAAAGTATTAGCTGATCGTTTTTAACCCAGGCAAAATCAAAATGTGAGAAAAATTAATTATCAAAAGACCAGGTGTTGAACAAGAAGTACTCTGAATGTGTAAAATATCTTTTAAAGTATTTAAAATGAAAAGTAATCTAAAAAAAAAAGTAGGAGAGGAAAAACAAACCCATCTTAGTTCACTGGCAAAGGCTCTAAAAATTAGACTTAAGACAGATTAATGAGAAAACAAAGAGAAGGGAAAAGAGAAAAACAAACAGAAGCTTATTAACTTGTGTATCTTGCATACACACAGGAGAACCCAGAGATGAGTAACCAAAGGGGACGGTTAAAAGCTGGGCTTATAAAGCATCTTAACAAAAGAACAGTACACTTTGTGGAGAAGTGACAAGACAAAGGAAAGGGACTGTGCACTTCTAGAGGTGGCAAATTGTGGGAGGGTAAATATATGGGGGAAACTAATGGAAGGGAAGAGCTAGTAAGGTTTGTTGTGTAGATCCCTCTGGAACCTGCTCTGTACAGATTAGAGTCTAGCGTTGTCTCGGGCAGTTAAGAATCATCCTGCCCCCTGCCTGGTAGAGAAGAGAGGGCAGAGTTTTTGTCTAGTACTTTCTCAGTTGTCTTTAGCTCCAAATAATCTTTATGCCAAAGTGGCAGATTTAGGGGTGGCATATTCTAAACCCCTTCAATGGTCAGTAGAAAATTTACAAAATACACAAAACTATTTTTAAAAAAGAAAAAAATCACCTACAATCCTGCCACCCACAGATATTCACTATCAACAGTGTATTTCCTGCCAGTATTTTAATCCATATAGTCCTGTATTTAAAATCTGTTTGAGATCATACATGTGACGTTTTTGTGTGTCATTGTTCATGTATTATAGCTGTCCATCTCATTAACAGAGCAGACTGAGCATTGTTAAACCTTCTCTTGATGTAAGGATCACTCATCATCACCACGAGAGTCAGTTACGTGCAGGTCCTTGGGCCCTGAGCACCGATCGTGTCTGTCAGTCCTTCCCCTTTCACTGGACCATCAGTCACTTGCCTGTCCCAGGCCTTCTTCCCACTCCCCTTTTCTAATTATGTGCTTTTTAATAAGTGTCCTAAGCAATTAACTGCATAATTAAGCACACTTGAATTGTGACTAAAATAGAATAAATGGGATAAGGAGCAGACTCCCCCAAAGGCTTCAGTGTAGGAAGGTGAAACTGCTTTTGGCCTAATTCCTGGTCCACAGCTATTTCCCACAGAGCTGGGGCTGGTTCATGAGGTTGGAACCCCCAGACCATCGAGCTGTCACACAATTTCTCTGAGGCCGCCTTGCTTCTACAAATTACTGTATTGTATGAAAATGGAAAAATAATCTTTCAGGTTGCGGGGCACGCTTTCAAACTCATGTAATTCTGAGGTATTATTTTCAAAAAACGGAGTCAATTTTCTAGAAGAAACCATAAAAAAATGCACTGAAGACTATACAACAAATTCACAGATATTTTGCCAAAATGTCTGTGCTGAAAGCTCATAAACTGAAGTAACCATGGTGGCTATTTCCAACCCACATAACTGTTTCAGTCAACTGGACGTCATGAGGGCAGAGACAGGAGAAAGGCAGAAGTGCCAGCCAAGTGCTCGTCACAGAACCGATCCTGGAAATCGGAAATGCCGTCCTCCAGACCCGTTATGGAAGATAATAAACTATTTGTTTAAACTACGGTTAGTCTATTTATCGTTGTTGTTTTTGTTCTTACTTGTACCAAATCATTCCTTTACCAAAACAGTCTCTGCACTCAAGATAACTCAGTCTAGTGGTTCAGAGAGACTCATTACGTAAATGATTCAGTAAATGGTTATCGTACAGGATAAAAAAAGTGTGGGGGGGGTGGCTCTCTGCAGACACAGAGGAGAGAGATCTAAATCAGACTAGAAGGTCAGGAAATTTTTCGGGAGCAACATAAGAGCTGAGATTTGAAGGATTTGACTAGATAAAGAGAGGAGGAGAAATACAGGAAGAAAAAAATCAATAAGGCTCAGGAAGTTCCTGTTGATGTTTATAATAGATAGGCCTAGCCAATAAATGTGTTCTTAGAAATAATACACGTATCCTTTTCTCCCAACATTTTATTATGAAAAGTCCCAAACTTTCAAAGTTGAAGGAACTACACACACAGTAAATCCATATACTCATCAACTGGATTCTCCAGTTCAGTTTGCTCCATTTGCTCCATCACACCCCCAGCCATCCGGCATCCCTCTAACTACCCATCAGTCCGCCTTATTTTCTGAGGTATTTCCATGTAATTGTAGACATCAGTACTCTCCATCCCTGATTTCAACACAGGCATCCATTATTTCCCAAAGCAATGATATTCCCCCCCACTGCCTTCGCTAACAATTTCAATTTCAAGACTATCTCTAAGGGACTTGCAAACCTCCTAATCTCCTTACTGAACTATTTGGGTTCCACGGCTAATACGTGAAAACCACAACACAGACCTTCCGACAAGGGGAATTCAGGCCCACAGCCTGACATGGCTCTCACCTTAGAGTCAGAAGTCTTTCCAGGTGACTAGAGAAATACCGATAGACACCCTTTAATATGTCTCTACCTAACAGCAGGAAAGCTCTCTAGTTTGATTCATTTTTGTCCAAAGAACATTTAAACACTACTTTGTGCCAACTGTGGGTCTCTGTCCTTAGAAAACTCAATCTTCTACAGAAAGACATATACATAATGCATGTTAACATAATTTCTCACATGCAATGATAAAGATGGAAGACGGTATAACAGAAAGTATAACAAACTCAGGGAAAAATGAATCAGGAAAGGCTTCAAAATTGAGTAAGAGTTCACTCAATAGATGGGAATAGGAGAGGGGAGCTTTCTATGCATAACAGAGAGCACGTGCAAAGCAACCAAGGCATGAAACATCAGAGGAGGTCCAGGCATCACAGAATACTGAAGCATAAGGTGGGGAAGTGATGAGTCTCAAAGGGTAAGGCGTGCCCATCTACAAATGGGCCTCAAAACGCCAACTTAAGAAACGTATCCCGGGAGGACGGGTGGCTCAACTGGTTAGAGTGCGAGCTCTGGGCGACAGGGCTGCCGGTTCGAATCCCACATGGACCAGCGAGCTGCGCCCTCCGCAACTAGAATGAAATCAATGAGCTGCCGCTGAGCTCCCGGGTGGCCAGATGGCTCAGTTGGTTGGAGCGCGGGCTCTCAACCACAAGGTTGCCAGTTCGACTCCTCAACTCCCGCAAGGGATGGTGGGCTGTGCCCCCTGAAACTAACAATGGCAACCGGACCTGGAGCTGAGCTGCGCCCTCCACAACTAATACTGAAAGGACAACAACATGACTTGGAAAAAAGTCCTGGAAGTACACACTGTTCCCCAATAAAGTCATGTTCCCCTTCCCCAATAAAAAAATCTTGAAAAAAAAAAGAAAAAAGAAGAAACGTATCCTAGAGAAAATGGGGAGCCATTGCTGGGTGGGTCCTCCAACTTATCCTGTAAGGCATTGGATCAACAAGAATAACACATACCCTCCCAAACAGAAAAACACGACACTCTAAGAAAGCTTCATTTAGATGGCTTGGCAGGGAGGCATGAGAGTTGGGAAATGCTTTTTCTATGTTATGTTCTATGACACATTCACACTAGATAAGGCTCTCTACCACTTAGCGTTAATTCAAATACCAGAACACATATTCACTTGAGAAGGAAAATTCTGAAAGCAAATCACAGTATGTAAACCACGCAAATGAGTGTTAGGAGAAAGGGGGTGGTTTCCACTGAACCTTAGGCTCATAGGCTAACATAGTCATTAGCCTTTTGTTTAACTTAAGCTAGGAGAAAAGGAGTTGGTAGGTAGAGTCCAAATCTGTATCATAGGGTTGTCAATCAAGTGAGAATTTGAAAATACAGAGGAAAATTTACTTCTCCAGTTCCCCTCATAGAATTCAAGTGTCCTGGCTAATATGGTACACAAAAGCACATGGGAAACTATCAAACACCATACACATGCTAAGAATTGTTTAGCACTTTTTCTCCAGACAGTATAACTCGAAGGTAGTCTGGATATTATTAATAGATTATAAGCATAATATTGGAGTCTCCCAAAACAATATCCATGTTTTCAATCCTTTAAATAACAATCAAAAAGGAAGACAATCCTAAATCTGAGGCAATTGAAGCACCACAATAATTAAGGACCGTTATGAAAACAGACCATTGAAAACTTAGGAATTCATGAATCCATACCTATGATAAATATTAACTAACAAGGGAGAAGGGAGGGCTCTTGCTTACAACAGAACACCAAAGGCAGACTGATACATGTACGGGGTGCACCTGAGTTGCAAAAATCAACATTTTGCAACTATCACGTA
Organism: Rhinolophus ferrumequinum; assembly: GCF_004115265.2. Taxonomy (NCBI): domain Eukaryota; kingdom Metazoa; phylum Chordata; class Mammalia; order Chiroptera; family Rhinolophidae; genus Rhinolophus; species Rhinolophus ferrumequinum. The sequence goes on along the minus strand of NC_046291.1, from coordinate 91,194,721 downwards.
AAGATTGGTTCAGGCAAGAATCATTAATAGATGCTAAATCTAATGGGAAGATTTGGATGAAAAACAGGATATCTGGTCTTAAAGTGTCTCCATAGATTACTTATGAATCAGAATCTGCATTTTAACAAGTAGAAGAGTGTACTGACACTATCCTAAGCATCAAGGCAAATCCCCATTATTCATACCACTTCCTGTAACGATCCAAATTAGGAACAATTCCATCTAAAATAGGGTCATGAAGGACCCTCCCCCCCAAACAGCACTCTCAAATGTGAAGTAACACAGGAATCTCTGTGATGGGTCACAGAGATTGTGAATGCTGAATAATGAAAAAGTAAAATGCAGTGACACTGTCTATTCAGTAGATGTCATTTCTATTAATATTGAAATTCAATATGGAGTCTTATCTCTTAACATCTACCACCAAACTATTAAATAGGTGTGACAAAATAAGCAAACTGAGGGACTATATAAATGAGTGTGCCAGCGTATGTAAGAATATGTGAGTTGACAGCACCTCCCTTCCTGCATTGAATCCCTACATCACTGTCATTTTAACGACAACACAAACTTGTAGTTATCTGGAAACAATCTCACATGCACTCATTGGGCAGAGAGGTGGTGTCTTATTCATGTATCCCCAGGGTCTACACATATTAGAGAATGCCCAGAGAATGAATAAAGGAATGAATGAATGATGAGGGAAGAGTTTTAAGAAATAAAAATGAGGACACATTTTAAACAATTTTCCATAATACACACTATGCCACAAATGTCATCAATGTTCAAGTAAGGAAATATTGTCTCTTGAATGTTCCATTGCGAACACTGATTCTAGAAAGTAAACTATTAAAGTAGAAACCCTTCCCAGAGGTTCTTTTTGTGGTTTAACAATAAACACTGCTAGCTACAAAAATAATAATAATTTACACACACACATGCACACACACACACACACACACATGCTTGGGAGCCAATGTGAAGAGACTGGTCAAAGATGGACAATTAAAGATCAACAGAGATAATAACTGAAATGGATTGAAATGCGTACATCAAATTTGTTCACAATGATACTGAAAAAGCACCTTATTGGTCACTTTTGGAGGACCAGTGAAACAACTCATTATTTAAAAAATAAAGGTTAAGTAAAGGGAAAGAATTAAAAATGTATCTTGCTTCTCCTATACAAACTGTACCATGGGGGGACCAAACAATAAATGAAGCAAAATTTCCCTTTATAAAATATTCTAACAAATCAAGGAATGATAGAATTTGGTCTACCACAATTTTGCAACTTCTCATGAATTAAGAAATCTAGACACTGAGCATCAAGGGCCGCTAACATTACAAAACAAACAAACAAAGCCCCCAGACAACCTGATAGTATAAGCATCTTGAAAAAGACACATAACCATCAATGATGTTGTCGTGCCAAAAAAAAAACCTTCTACATCTAACTCCCGAGTGCAGGAGACAGAAGACTATGTTGAACATCACCACAAAGACTCACCATCAACAATATATATAGACTGTAGTTAGTTCTATGGATAAGCCACTCAGTTTCTCCAACAAATAAATTGCAAGAAAAAAGAGTGATGGAGAAGACACCTATAAATTATGAGACCTAAGAGACATATCAACTGATTGAAACATATGGACCTTATTTGGATCCTCATTTAAAAAACACATTAAGAAAACGAGAGAAATTTGAACATTGACTGGATTTGATAATATTAAGGAATGATTGTTTAAGAAAAGTTCAAGTGACTTCATTTAACCTTATTACAAATGAGGTTAAATGATATATAGGATCTGCCTCAAAGTTCTCAAGGCAGAAGAGAGTAGGGATATAGATGAAATAAGATTAGCTATAAATTGGTAATTGTTGAAGCTGACTGATGAGTACAAGTAGTAGTTTACTATACTAGTCTCTGTACTTGGTAGATGTTTGAAAATGTCCACACTAAAGAGTTATAAAAAATAATGAAGATAAAAATATAGGTGCCAGAGTCCCACTCTCCTGGAGATTCCAATTTCGGAACCTATGATCTTAGGCTTTCCAGATGATTCCAGTTCAGACCCAGATGGAAAACCATTCCACTAGACTTTCAGGTCTTTGGGAACAGATTCTGTATTTCGTTAACTGCTGTTTCGCCCATTACCTATCACAGAGCACATACCATTTTCTGAGCTTAATTCTCTAAGTAGAAGAATGGAATCATGAATCTAACTTCAAACAGAATTCTCATTTTCTATTAACTACTGGTTGACAGTCTCAAACAGTTAACATTATGCTACCACCTTTGTTTTCACAAGGGCCATGATACATTGCTATGTTAAAAAAAAAAACTGATTCACTTTTCAGTTTGATTCAAAATTATATTTGTGAGTGTTCCAGTATCTAGATGGAGACGACGAAGTATCATCACTCAACTTTCTGAGGTCATCCAGAGACGGTCTCCTTATTTTTCATTCAGCCCATCAAGTGAATGCTTTCCTCTTCATATTTTCCTCCTAACTAGAGAAATTATTCATCATACAGCCTTCTATTTATCTTCTGTTCTTCAAATTCAAGTACAATCATTTCCACATATTCACTCTGCAGTTTTAAAGTCTTCAGAAATAGGGAAGCCCTAAATAAATTAGAAGTTTTTTTAAAAATTTTTTGTTTTGGAAAAGGTTACAACTTTACCAAAGATATGACAAAATAATGAAGATTTAAAATGATACGCTCAGGGCAGCCGATGGCTCAGTTGGTTAGAGCGCGAGCTCTGAACAACAGGGTTGCCGGTTCGATTCCCACACGGGCCAGTGAGCTGCGCCCTCCACAACTAGACTGAAGACAATGAGCTGCCACTGAGCTGCCAGAGAGGCGGCCAGATGGCTCAGTTGGTTAGAGCACGAGCTCTTAGAGACAGGGTTGCCAGTTCAATTCCCACATGGGATGGTGGGCTGCGTCCTCCACAACTAGATTGAAGGACAACGACTTGGAGCTGATGGGCCCTGGAGACACACTATTCCCCAATAAAAAAATAATTTAAAAAAATGATATGTTCACTTCAAGTAATGAAATAAATTTTTTAAAAAATGATTCTGATTTGAAAATGCATTCCTAGATTTTCAAAATTCAGAGCAGAACAGAAACTCTAGAAACCAGGAAACAAGTTTTTAAAATACTTTATGAAATTCTATCAATTCTTAAAATTTTAATTTTTACTAACTCAGGTTTGGAAGATTGTTGGAACATTTGTAGCAACTTTTGGCAATCCTAGCTTAAATCATCCATAAAAGCAAATGAATAAGCCATGTTACATCATAAGTTACAACAGAAATGCTTATTTTTGATGAATACACTCACAGGACTTATTACTTTAGTTTCTGAAGGACAGTCCAGTTGCCAATCTTTACACTGAGAAAAACAGTACAGATCGCTCCATCTTCTCTTAAAACCTAGAAATTCAAGTCAGGCCAATTTCTTTAAAGATTTGCTTAAACACTCCAAATCTTCCAATTATGTGGCAGGAGAAAGTATGGCAAAATTCCATATCTCCAGATTTAGTGTTGTCAAACCATACTTCCATCACCCCCATAAAAGAATGGGTGTATAATTTCCTATAGTGGGTTTATTTTTTGCCATAAGTCACTAAAGCTTCTCTAAGTCCTCCCAACCCTCCTCCAAAATAAAAAAAAAATTAAGAAAACAGAGGATTATTTAAATTAATAGCACATGAAGAACAACAACAGGCCCTTTTGGCAAAAATGCATCCAATAAGAATGACTTTGAAAAAAAAAGATTTCACAAAATAACACACAGTTTTTTCTAAATACGCAGTTTACGGTACTGTGCCTAGCATCCCTTTTTAAGAAACTGCTTCCTTCCACCATCTTCATGGTTATTACAGCAGAGGGGTGGGGGAAGATAAGATGTGCCAGGTTAGTATGGGAGAAACGGACTTGTCCCACGGAGGGCATTGGACTCACCCAGGGTGTGGGTGTGAGAGGAGCGGGCCGGGTCCATGTTGGCTGCGGCTGGGAGAGGGAGCCCCCACCCAGAAGTGAGAGAGGGCCAGGACTACTGGTCCTTCGTACAGCGCACCCCCTCCCGAAAGGAAGGGCAGCTCCTCAGCACCAGCTGAATGCGGCGATTTAGAAATGTCAGACTTCTGATTTTTTAAGAGACAACAGGAATTTGGATTTTTGTGTGAAATCTCCCCTTTTAAATGTTAATAACTAACTCAATTTTTAAAAGCACTGTGAGCAAACAAAGCATGTCTACAGGCCACTCATTTTAACAAATTGGCGGCTATGTTTTTTGCCAAGTGGTAAAAGCTGATCTACAGCCAAAAAGATAGACAGAGCCAGCGCGTGGAGAGAAACACTGCGACAGGCTTGGCAGCATTCGGGGTGCTGTTCCAGCTGCTCCTGAGTCCCGGCCGCATCCCCGCCCCTTCCTTGGCTTGGTCTGTTATTTCTCCTCTGAGTCGATGACATACACTGGTATCCTCCCAATGAATCCCCCTTTGTGGTGTGAGCTCATTTACTTCATGTTTCTATCACTTCCAACCAAGGGAGTCCCAAATGACTGTACTTAAGGCTCTGAAAGTATCATATACCTACAGCTCAAGGCCAGAGAATCAGGCTCAGGCAGGGCCGGAGGGGGGGTGGGGGGGAATATAATGACACAAAAATATGTCCTTCTGAATGAATACAGCATGAACTCTACCGATAGCCAACTCCAGCTAAATTCAAATATTCTGCCCCCTTGGATGGCCAGGACTCTTGTCCACAGCCCCAATTCAAAGTAGCTTAAGCAAAAAAGTAATTTATTGGCTCACATATCCACATGTCCAGGAATAAACTTACTTCAGGGGCTCAAATGATGTCCCCAGGATGCCACTTTCTCTCCCTCCTGCAGTCTCTACCTCCCAAACCTCCTGGCCTGCTGCTCTTCCCCGCCCCACTGCCTCCTCCCAACGCCAAGCCTTTTCACAGCCAACATTCACCAACTTAATTCCTTCTCCTGGAGGTTTCGTCTTAAACATCACTTCTTCAGAGAGACCTTCCTGGATCTCCATACCTCAATGGGCCCCCTCTCTGCCGTCCTCCATTTCAGCCCCTTGGCTTCATTCACTGCTCTGATGACAATGTGCAATTCCTTTCTTTTTCTGCTTTTCCCCTATTTCTTCCACTACAATTAGAGCTCTGTGAGGGCAGCCTCCAGGTCTGCCTTTTTCCCTCTTATACCCTTACATTGTAGGAGTACTTCCCTATGTTATCATATAAATCATGCTGCAACCTAAATAACATAAATTTTATCCAAACTATGGTCATCATAAAATCCAGTGTACAGTGTAAATTTAACACCTGAATTCACGCATTGCTTATTCCCATTACGTCTGGCCCAAAGCATACAAAGTTGAAGCCACTATTTTCTTATTTCAAAAGCAACGTTTAACATATGGATAACATTAATTTGTATTTTTTAAGCTTTGAAAATGTGTCATTAAAGAATTTGAATCTAAGATTATTCAAATATTTATTTGAACTTATTATGAGGTTGTCATCATTAGCTGTGACACAGGCCCTTAAAACAGATGACCGGATCATCAAGTAAAGTAAGTTTATTTACGAAACAAGTCTCAGAGTAAACAAAAAACTGTAGCCTCCGTGGTTTGGTATTTCAATACTATATGCCAAGTGCCTACAGTTACACGAGATATTCGTGAAAAATTAGCGCAACCTAGTTTTTACAAGAATCTCATCATTTCAGCCACTGACTTAAATAAGGATTTCTGATCATTTGATTGTTATTCAATTGGCAGTAATTTTTCTGACTGACCATCTCTTATATGACTGCTCTCTCAGAAAGGAGTACAGGCCCTTGCAGTGGAGATCCGAATTTCAATTGCTAAGCGACAGGAAAACACAAAAATGGCTGGAGGCCCTAAGTTACCAGTCCTCCTGGTCTCCCAGCGAAGAATCTCTAGCAGTCAGCTAACAACCTTTAACAGACACAAACTCAGTAGGGCTGCTGCTGGACCTCTGGTTAAATCTTTCTATTAAATGAGGATACTTGGGGGCCAGCCCGGTGGCTCAGGCAGTTGGAGCACCATGCTCCTAAAGCTGAGGTCACCAGTTCGATTCTCACATGGGCCAGTGAGCTCTCCCTGGAGCTGGGCTGCCGTGTGCAGCTGGAGGTTGGCATGGGCTCCTGTGTGCTGCTGTGTGCTGCCGTGGGCTACCGTGTGCCACAGCGTGAGCGGCTGGCAGCCGGCGAGAGCTGCCGTGAGCTCCTGTGAGCGGCCAACCGACGATCGAAGACCAACCGACGACCGACGACCGACGACCAGCGACCGACTGCCTCAACCGGGTGGAGCGCAAGGCTCGTAATCCCAGCATGGGCCAGGGAGCTGTGTCCTACACACCTAGACTGAAAAACAACGGCTTGAACCGGAGTGGGGGACAGGGGGACGAGGCAGAAGAAAGGGGGTGGGGAAAGGAGGATACTTGGCCTTGACTTCTCTACTTAGTAAATTTATATTTTCTCATTGCTTTGCCTTCACTGGGGGATTCCTGCCAAGAAACAACTTCAGTCATCACAGTTCCCAGAGTTTCTCCTTCTGTACACTCAGCCTTTCCTACACACACTAACTTAGAGAAGAAAACTCAATTTTCCCCTCCTCTTGTGCAGCTGCTATGTCATTAGCAGCAGGGACCAGAATATTTTTGTATCCTCATACATGGATGACTCAGTTTCCATGCCTATAAAAATGAGGAAGTTGCATGAAACAATCTAGGTTCCTTTCCAACTTTTGCTGTTTTTTCTGAAATTAGACCTGCAAAACAACTTAAATTGGTGCTACTGTATGCCTCGGGAAATTTGTTTTAGGTTAATTCTGTTCCCTGGTGAAAATCTCTCTCTCTGTTCTCCCACCGAAAGAAAAGAAAGAACGAAATGAACTGAAACAAAAACCAGAACGCCCTGAAGCTGCTCACCAGGAGCACCCTGCTTCTGCCTGCACCCCTCCGTGTATGCTCTTCCTTCCGCCGGGACGGATCACCTGTAGTCTCACACTCGACGGAAAGGTTTCTTCCACCTCCTTCCTAACACCCCCCAGCACAGCTGAGCCTCCCCGTCTAAGTGGGCCCCGTGCCTGCCCACACCGCCTCCTGTCGCACTGAGGTAAACCGGTGCCTTCCTCCTGGATGAGGTCTGCCTCTCCCACTCACCTGTGTGCCCAGTGTGCCGTACTCAGATGCTCAGGACACCGTGGGGAAGAAACCTGCTTCTCCACCTGGGTTGACAGGCCTCAAGAGGACACGTGGTAACTGGTAAACTCTGCAAAGCGAACTCACTTTCACAATGACTTTCCTGGACGACAAAGAACAAGAAATGGGAAGTCATTGGCAAGCTCCAATTTTTTAAAAAAAATGTAGTTATTTCTGAAATGAAGTCCTCTCTCACCGCCACACCCTCACAGCCAATGGAATCTGGGGGTCTCACATGCCTTAAAGAGGCCTACCAATTTATACAAACCCCAGTTCCTTCTACCTGCAAAAGCGGTCTCAGGGATATTACAGCTACCTCATCTCTAGCTGAAGATCAAAGTTGGAGCTGGCATACATGTCCCTGCTCTGAATTACTTATCCACACAAAATCCTGTTCAGAGATATACTGCTATGTCTACTTCTACGAGTATGTCGCATGCACTCAACCAAAACTGGTGTAACTTGCAAGGTCCCTTTAACGAATCGATGGCAGGGCTGGGATTGGAACCCCAGCAGTCTGGCTTCAGAGTCCACACTCTGAGACACGACACTGGGCTGCTCCATTAGTGGACTGTGGGGAAGACCTTCAAACTTGGTATGAAACACTGGAATTTATATCAATGACACAGAATTATGGATCAGAAAGCTCAGTAAAGAGACAGAAATGCATAAGCAACCAGAGCACAAGTTCTAAAACAAAGACCTGGGAGGAAATGTACAACAAAAAGCAGTTATTATATAATCAAAACAATTGAAAGAAGGGACTTGAATAGATATTTGCACACCCGTGTTCATAGCAGCATTATTCGCAATAGTCAAAAGGTGGATGCAACCCAAGTGTCCACTGACGGATGAATGCAAACAAAATGTGGTCCATACAACAGAATAGTATTCGGTCTTAAAAAAGGAATGAAATTCTGATATAAGCTACAACATGGATGAACCTTAAAGACATTATGCTAAGTTAAATAAGCCAGACACAAAAGGACAAATATCGTATGACCACTTACATGAGGTCCCTGGAATAGTCAAATTCACAGAGATGGAAAGTAGAAGAGTGGCTGCCAGGGGCTGGGGCGAGGGAAGGATGGGGACTTAGTTCCAGAATGGGATAATAAAACCATGTTTTGGAGATTGACAGTGATAACTGCATAACAATGAATGTATTTAACGCCACTGAACTGTACACTTAAAATGGTTAAAAAAGTGAATTTTGTTATGCAAAAATATTACAATTTTTTTAAAGTAGTTATATACCAACTATAGTGTGGAAAAGGAGAAAAGCCACTGGACTTAAAGCCTGGAGTTTGCCATTAGTACGTTAATGACTGTGGTTAACGTGCTTTTCTCAGCCTCAGTCTGATCAATAAAAGACACACGATACCTGTATCCTCACGGTTATTAGGAAGATTAAATGAGAAAACACCTGTCCTAATACCTGGCTCTGAATAAGCACTTAACTATTTTTTTTTGTTTTTTTTGTTTTGTTTTTCTGTTTTTTAACAGGACTTTATTGGGGAACTGTGTACTTCCAGGACTTTTTCCAAGTCAAGTTGTTGTCCTTTCAATCTTAGTTGTGGAGGGCGCAGCTCAGCTCCAGGTCCAGTTGCCGTTGCTAGTTGCAGGGGGCTCAGCCCACCATCCCTTGTGGTGCCGTGTTCAATCTTAGTTGCAAGGGGAGCAGCAGCTCACCATCCCTTGTGGGAGTTGAGGAGTTAAACCAGCAACCTTGTAGTTGAGAGCCCACTGGCCCATGTGGGATTCGAACCAGCAGCCTTCGGCGTTAGGAGCACGGAGCTCCAAACACCTGAGCCACCAGGCCGGCCCCGCACTTAACTGTTTTTTTGAATAACACTGATATTCTAGAAAGTCTTGAGAAAGAAGCTGGTGTAGGAGTCAAAGCTATGCTAAGGCAGGATGAGCTGCCAGTCCTTACAGAACGAAGAGATACGGCAAGGGAGGTTTTGTTGCTCAAACTCAGTCCCCTGACAGCTGAGGCAACACCTGTCCAGAGCACTGCACTCAGAAGGCAGATCCTGCCTTCTGGACCTCATTCAGCCAGTCACTCATTATGTGACCAGGCAAGTACTTCACCCCACTGCCTCAATTCTCTACCCACAAATAGGGAAAACATTTGCCTTGCCTATCTCACAGGGTAACTGGGGAGGAACAAATAGGAAAGCATGTACTGCTAAAGAACAAAATTCAACTGAGTAAATCTGAAGATCTCATTGGCTTTATTACTAAGCGATTTACAAATCGGGCAACATCCCATCTAACAACTAGAAGGGCGTGCCAAGATGTTGTATAAAATGGAAGGTTTTTAAAGGCAGAAAGAGGGTGGGACAAGAAAATGAAAAGAGTGAATTATTTCAGGCAAGGTCAGCTTCCCTGAGGGGAAATCAGGGGTCTTGGGCAGATTACCTCACTAGTCCAGACCAAGGAATTCCAGATTGTTTGGTTTAAAATTCCACTCCTAGGAAAGGCTGAAACTGCAATTAGGTTAGGTATTGAGTCTTAGTGGGACTTAGCAAAAGTGACTCCATCTTGGGTCTGTTGTTTCTTTTGAACAGTACCACAGGCTTTCAGAGCCACAGAGAGCATTTTCAATATGGAAATAAGAGTAGGGGCATTATCATCATCAACAGAGGTCCTTTAGACCCTTTTCTCTTCTCTATCACCCCAGAAGACAATGTCACTTGCCTTCAGAGGCATTACTAACAGGCAGGCATTTCACAACCTGCCCTAAGTCTCCCCCAGCAGGTCCTGAAATTTCTCTAACAAAAGCAGTCTTTCATTTCATCCTTTTCCTTGCTGTGTCAGTGTATGAAGCCTTGGGGAATCAGCACCAGGAACCGCCACCCATCCAGACAAGATGTGGGGACCATAGTATAGAATAGAGTCCGCCCTTGTCTCAGAGGGCAGCACACCGCTGAACAACCCAAGTCACCACCAGAAGGGCAGGTACCCCCACTCCTCCCTCATCACTGAGATTGTCACACCAACAAAACTGCATCCATCCCCTGAAATAACGATTCTCACCCCACCCACACCCCCAAGCCCTCTAGAACCCCAGCAAACTCTTCAGGACCCTCCATCTCTTCAAAGAATATTCCTCTGCCTTCTGGCTTTTCCCAGACTTGGGTGTGCCCTGGGGACACCGCATCTTAAGGGATGCTGTTTCTCCTCTCAGGCCCCGCCCCCAGCCTCTCGGCAGGAAGTGATAAGTGTCCTTCCCGTCTCCCCACTGTCACTTCCAATTCAGTGCTTCCCTCCATCTAATAATCTCCCTCCTCTTGCAGAAGCCCTGTATCTTTAAGGCATGTGTCATACCCTTCCCCCACCTTGCTGCCACCGTCTGTGGACCTTGTCGTTGCTTCCCTCATTGATTGACGGCATTTGCTTCTGGTTCCCAGGCTCCCTTTCTATCCCAGCTCCTTGCATCTTCCTCAGTGACTTCTATGCTCACATGGCTGACCTGTCCAAGAGCCTGGCCTCTCTCAAAGCCTTGACCTCTTCTCCAGAAGCTTCTTCCTTCATTCCGCCTAACACTGCTACGGCCGCGCCCTGGACTTCATCATCATCAGATACCATTTTCTCCTCTAACCCTCCAGCCTCTGGCGCCATCCTACTAGTTTACCTCTTCAAACACCCGCCGACCACAATTCTCTGCTGTCTGTGCACCTCCTCGCTCTTGGCTTCCTTCGCCAGCCTCGATCCCACAGCCCGACATTATACACAACCTCCTGCAAATACAATCACTTCCCTTGCTCCTTTCAACGTGCTTTTCAGCACCTGTGCTTGGCAAGCAAGTGTTGCTGGAGAAAGAAAGAAAATCATGCAAGCAGCCTTCTGAAACTCCATGGTAAATGCACTTATGATCACAAAGCAAGAACGGGCATTCGCTGTACACTTCCTAGGAATCTCACTGGGATTCTCCCCTACGCCCTCCCTACGCTCACTCCTGACCTGACCTTGCTTCATTTTGCCCAAACAGAAGCCTTCAAGCACAGACTCCCTCATTGCTCCTCCACTAAATCTCCAAACCTACCAACATCCACGCCCATGCCCTCCTTGTCGCTGGCTCCACGGAGAGCGGCCTCCTCCTGCTCGCAGCCAAGGCCAAGCCCGCCACTCAGGCTTTGGACTCCAGGTGGCCACCACCCCCACGCCCAGGAATGTCATTCCGGCCATCGTCCTCTTTTCCTGCATCATCAGTCAGTCTTTATCTCTCTACAGGATCATCCCCCAGCAGCACAGACTCATGCTATTAAATCTTCATCCTGAACACACACATCCTTTGATCCCCACATGTCCCCGTAGCTAGTGACACAATTTCTCTCTAGCCCTGCTTATCTATACCAGTGCTTCTCAAACTTTAATGCAAATACAAATTACCTGGGAATCTTGTTAAAATGCATATTGACTCAGTAGATGGGGGGTGCCCAAGATTCTGTCCTGCCCACCTGCTCCCAGACGCCGTTTCTGCCCCCCAGGCCCCACTCTAGTAGCAAAGCCCTGTGTCTCCTTCCCTCATCTAGGAAATCCCTTCTAATCAAGCCGCTTCCTCCCCCAGCATAACTTCATGGAAACAGGATCTCCCATAAACTCTATGTTGCAAACTCCAATAAAAACATTTCACTTTCTCCTCTCCCATCCTCTTCCCTTTGTAAAAACTGTGCACATAGACAAGTGGGATAAAACTCTGCCTGAAAAGGGAAGGCCCCTAGGTGGCCAATTCCCTTCAGGTTCTGTCCTTGGGCCTCTTAGTGCTTCTCCCACAATGCTTGTCTCTAGCAGCTCATTCTCAGCATCCTTTGCCAGGTGTCCTTCACCTGGCTTCTAAACATCAGCACTCCTCAGAGCTGTCTTACAGCCTTCTCCACTCTGTGTTTTCTCCTCAGTGATCTCATCCATTCCAGCAGCTTTATATGCAGCCCCTCAACTTTTCAAACGCAGCCCACCTCACTCTCCTGACCGCCAGACTGATACCCCTCTGCCTACTGCCACCTCTCCCCCATGGGTGTCTTGCAAGAATCTCACACTTAACATTCCCAAAATAGAACTTTTGATTCTTCCCCCCTTAAAATCTGCTCCTTCTCCACTAATCCCTAGTAGTTACTAAAGTAACTAGTCGTATCAAGGCATTACTAAAAGCCACACACCTGGGAGTCAACTTTCACTCCCCTTGCCTCTCCCCAACTCAGTTCATGCCCAACTCTGCTGATTGCATCTCTAAAATACGTTTCAGATCCATCCGCTTCTTCCTCTCCTCTGCCACCCTCATCCCGGCCACCAACCACTGAACAGCCACCTCCTGACTGACTTTTCAGCGCCACTGTAGCTTCTCTTCAATGTGTTCTCCACACCGCCCCTACTGTGAAATTTCTAAAACTGCCAATAAACGTGTGCTTAAAAACCTTGAATGGGTCACCATGAATAAAATCCAAACCCTCTGTTCACCATGACCCTAGCCAACCTTTCCCTAGCCAACTTTGTCTTCTTTCAGTTCCTGGAATACGCCAAGAGCTTTCCTACCTCGGATCCCTTTTACATGCTCTACTCTCTTTTTGAATTGCTTTTAGGAAGACAGGAAACACGGTACAGTCAAGAAACCAAAGAAAGACCCTTGTGGTTGCCTGGAGCAGAAAGAAAAAGGTGGAGTCTGATATGAGATGAAACTAGAGCGGAAAGAAAGGGCCAAGTCATTTAAGACCCAGTAGGCCAAGAAGTTTAGGGATTTTAGACTTTCTACTGAGAGCACCAGAAGGCCACTGAAGTGTTTCAATCAAGTAAGTGCAAGAATTAGACTTGCATGTTGAAAAGATCATTTGAACTACAGTGTGGAAAAACAGAGAGGCCAAGAGCAGGTGTGGGAGATGCAGCAGGCCAGGCCAGAGAAAATGGTAGCCTGAGCAGATGACAGTGGACATGAGGAAAGTGGCTCAATTTTAGACCTATTTAGGATGTTGCAATACTGTGATTTATAAGACATATATATTAGATCTTGCTCCACAGTTTCTGGTTCAGAGCTCCCCAAACCCTTGGAATTTCCTGAGTGAGAAGACCAATGGGAGTATCTTGTTACAGTATTTGGTCTCTCTTCCTCGGTTCTGGAAAATGCTTCAGAGCCATAAGGGTGAACTGGGTGTTTTGTTATTCGTAACAAGCCCCTTTCCACCACAGCTGGGTTTATGGTGTGATCAAACAATACAGTACATGTTTAAATTTTTTTTAAAAGTTTATTACAGTAAAGGACACATTGCATTAATCCCCCTCAGAATACTCCCCCTCACTTTGAACACACTTATCCCATCGTTCTTGCCACTTTCTGAAGCAGTTCTGGAAGTCCTCTTTTGTGAGTGTCGTTAGTTGCACTGTCGTGGCTGCCTCGATGTCCTGAATCATTTTGACTTTGGGGAAGAGCCAGAAGTCACATGGTGCCAGATTCTGTGAAAAAGTGAATGAGGACACACCACAATGTTTTTATTTGACAGAAATTGCTGTAACAGAAGTGATGTGTGACACGGAGCCTTTCTGTTGTGATCATAAAATACGGTGAATGCTGCTGCCGAGTACCATCCAATAGAAAGGCAAGGATCTTCAATATGGGAAGCAGTGCGTCGAACCTTAGTTAACAGTGTGTGACAAGTTTCAACTTGTTCGGTGCAGTCAGTTGGGTGTGAGCTACGGTTAAGAGATGTGTTTTAAAGTGTGCCATAAATCATCCTCTATCATGACAACGCTCCATGTCACACATCACTTCTGGTACGGCAATTTCTGTCAAATAAAAACACTATGGTGTGTCCTCATCCACCTCATTCACCGGATCTGGCACCGTGCGACTTCTGGCTCTTTCCCAAAGTCAAAATGATTCAGGACATCGAGGCAGCTACAACAGCACAACTAAAGATACTCATCAAAGAGGACTTCCAGAACTGCTTCAGAAATAAGTGTGTTCGAACCGAGGGGGAGTATTTTGAGGAAGATTAATGGTAATGTGTCTTTTACTGTAATAAACTTTTTCAATTTATACATTCACCATATTGTCTGATCACATCTCAAAAGCTAATGAGATGACTTTTGGAAAGCACCTAAGGATGGGGGCTGGTTGCTAGAGGAACCAGCCTTGAACAGAGGGTTGGAACTTTCAGTCCCACCCACTGGTTTCTGGGGAACAGAGAGGGGCTGGAGGTTGAATCCGTCACCAATGGCCAATGCTTTAATCAACAATGAAGTCTCCACAAAAACCCAAAAGGAGGATTTTGGAGAGCTTCCAGGTTGGGGAACCAGAACACTTCCACATGCCACCTTCTGGATCCCAAGCTCCACGAGGACAGAAGCTCCTTTGTTTGGTACATCACCCTATGTATCTCTTCATCTGGCTGTTGATTTGTATCCTTTAATATCCTTTGTAATAAATCGGTAATCCAGTAAGTAAATGGGTTTCCTGTGTTCAGTAAACTGCTTTAGCAAATGAAACAAATCCAAGGAGTTGTGGGAATCTCCAATCTATAGCCAGCTGGTCAGAAGCACAGATAACAACCTGGGCTTGCAACTGGCATCTGAAGTGCAGGGCAGCCTTGTGGGACTGAGCCCATGACGTGGGCAATCTGATGCTACCTCGGGGTTGACAGTGCCAGAATTTAGTTGAATCGTAGCACACCCAACTGGTATCCGAGAGATGCTTGGTGGTGTTGGGGAAACACTTCCCCCACCACACACACCACATTGGAATTGGGTGTAGAATCCTTTTAGAAAAAAAATTTTTTTAAATGATAGAACTTACTGAACAGATACAATTTGAGATATTTAAAAAAGGCTTAATATACAAGTATGAGTAGGGGTACCACGTTGGCTAAAATCCATTCCTAATAATAGGATCAGCTAATCCACAATAAATGACTGAACCAATCCTTTCGTTTTTATGGAGGGGGGGAGGAAGGAGGGCGATGATTGGAGAGGTAGGATGAAAGAAAAGAAAGATACTAGCTCATAAATTAGGGCAGCAAATGGGAAAGGGGCCAAAAAGAGGAGGAAAGGAAATCACATTGTGCTGACTTTTTCAGTCTGCCTAATGGCGACTCTACTGGGTCAGGATGAACAAAATAGATGCTCAGAAAATTTCATTATCTGAAGTTACAGTCTAACATGATTTATGAAATCTCTTGTTATAAATATTCTCAATTCAAAGGATATTTGTTACACGAAAATATTAGTCATAGAATTTTTAGAGATGGAAGGAAACTTAGAGGTCATTTATTCAGGCTTCAGGCTCAGGATTCCTCAACTCTTCTCTCTACCTACAGACACTTCGGAAAGGTTTCATCTAGAAGCTAAAAGAATAAAGCCCTTCTACCCAGATAATTAAAATGTGTCAGAGTTTCAAAAGGAAAATGAAGAAATAGCAAGACAAATAAATATTGTCCAAAGATTTAAAATAACTAGGGGCGGGCAGCAGGATCTAGGATTTTTCAGCTACTTTGCCAGTGAGTTTTATTTTTTAAAATACACAGATTAATGACTAATTTTAAGCTGTTCATCAAGGAGATCATTTTGGCAATAATTGTTACCAATTTGTTTTAGGATTAAAAAAAAAAACAACTCAGCTGTTCCATTTGGTGTAGGGACCAGCAAGATTTAAATTTCTAATTTCCAAAGCTACAGCATATTTGGCTAATTAATTATAGCATCTGACAATAAAGAACCAGAAGAAAGAACATGAAGTTTCAAGCATAATATTAAAAGTTTCTAGAATAGTAAAAACTCCAGTTGCATTTTGATCTCCTACAGTACATACTTTAGTAAGTTGATGAAACAAAGATTTTTCTCAATAATGTTGGGTCTAAACTTTAAAAAAGAAATTGTGGTAGTTGGCCTGTAAGAATGCCAATGGTCCTCAAGCTCTCCTCTTGTCGTCAGTCCCCTCCCACGTTGTTTGGTCTATGAGCTGGTAAAAGTGATGGTATGTCACTTCCAAGATGAGATACCAAGATACCACAGTTTCCACGTTGATTGTCCTCTTCCTTTCTCTCTCTCTCTCTCTCTCAGCATTTTGGAATTGCTGTGGTAACCACATACCATAATGTCTGGTATTGACACTCAGCTTCCACACTCTCTTCATCTTTCTTTCCACTCTCACATCTTGCCCACTGGTCCCTCTACTTTTGGAATATCTAAGAAGATGATATAGATATAGATATAGATACAGATGATATAGATAAACGATATAGATATAGATATAGGTAGATATAGATGATAGATATAGATATAGATATATCCACTCTTGTATTCCTAGGTACCAAAAGAACTGAGGACCTAAAGGTCAAATATTATCTCCAAGACCAGATACTTATCCGGTATTAGTTAGATCTGTGAGTCTGTGCCAAGCAGATCGCTGATGCTCAGTAACATTCGTTTCCCTCCTCTTCCTTACCCAGCCCACCCCCACTCCAGGTGAGTTCCATTTTCTGTGGTACTTCGCTCTCTTTGAGTCAGACTTCTCAACCACATGAACTCACTTTAAAAAATAAATCCAAGTGTCTTGCATATCTAAGAGCAGAGGCTGTTTGTTTAGAAGTACTTGGAGCCAATGAAAAGCAGGACTCTTGTACATCATCTTGAGAGAAGTTACATTGGAAACCTTAGAGTTCACCAAGATCTCTTCCAACACTGCAGTTCTAGGTTATTATATTATCTCCAAATTGAGCTTTCAAAAAAGGTTTCCAACAATGTTTCCAAATTCTACGACTGGATAAGAATTTAGTAACTGAATTCAAAGAGGTATTGTGGGATTGAGTGATGTGGCACAAAGGATTATCTCAACTCTGGTTTAAAAATTTCCAGTCTCAAGCCATCTTCAGCCAAGGCAAGAACCTTAAAGAATGAAGGCAAGTATTTAGAACTTTTCTACTTCTTCCACCTTCTACCAAGATCCATTTAGATCCCATTTAAGGCTCTAATTCGTGTTTTCCTGTCTTTGAGTGTTTAGGTCCCACATTCCCAAAAGATATCTAATAACTATACCCCCACTTCTTCCAGACAAAATCCTGGGAAAGGTTCTACTCCTCAGGCATAGGAAAATCTTGCTGAGATCTCAGACAAGAGTACCTACTTTTCCAATGAGAAATAGTGTGAACAGAAAAGGAAGGTGTCATGCGGGGCGGCCTACGGGGCGGCCTGCGGGGTCTCTGCTCCCACTCCCCACATAAGAACGCAGGATGTGGCTAGGCCAAAAAGGAACCCCCACGGAGCCATAGGTAGGGGAGTCATACCACTATGGTTTCACCGGAGGCTGGATTCACACGTGCGACCTGCTGTCCGCTTTTCTGCCAACCGACCGACTCCCCCTCCCCAAAGCAGCGGCAGTTATATCGGTGGCCAACTGGCTAACCCCAACCGGCTACAGCTGACGGTCAACTAGCCACAGCCGACGGTCATCTACTACCCGAGCCAGCACCCCTCCATGTAAGGCCGAGAGCCTGGAAACTGCTCTCCAGAGCTTTGTCCCCACAGAAGGAAAGACCCAAATGTGGCCAGAGGAAAGTCGACTCACTGACTCGACTAAAACCACAGAGGGGATGTGTACCCCTGGCCTCATTCCCACCCCTATCTCCATCCCACCCCCACCTCCATCCCACCCCCACTACCACAAAGAACGCCTTAAACATTCCTGGCTCCTTTAAGCCCACAAGTAGGATAAATATCACCTTTTTACAGCTGTGGATTCTGCAGCACAGAGAGGTGAAAAGTCATACTCAAGATAATCAAGTTTCAGAACCAGCATCAAACCTAGGTCTTCACACCCTGCCCTCCTGTTCTTCCCAATATTCAATGCTACCTTCCACAGCCGTCCCATTTCTGGAACTTCGATATTCTATTGGTTCCAGGTCTAAGAGACATGACCTTGTTTCGAGCTTTAACATCCAAGAACCTTACTGCTCTGCTTAGAACATGGGTCATTTATGCACCTGAAAGGTATGCTGTCCTCTCTGATAATCAGTGCCCACTATCCATCTCCAAAACTTAACAAAAAGAAATGAGGTTAGGAAACTAGGACAAAGCAGGAAGTTCACTGTTCTACAAGGGTTCAAATCAAGTCACAGATGGCTCAAATGAACAATCAGCCAAGCCTCTTCCATTGGCAATTCTAAATCAGCAACAACACAAGACCTTCTCCCCAGAAACTCAACGATAACAACATCAAAGTTACGTTTCCAGTATTCACCCAAAAATTAGCAAAGAGAGGGACACTTTTAAACAAGTAGTCTGGGCGCTGCTGCTACCTCTGCCACTAGCAGTTCTGAAACAACCGTGGATAACCTTATTTATATACCTATAAAAGGGCAAGAAGAGAGGTGCTGAACCCTGGTCCAGGCAAACAGTTCAAGTCCATGGTGATTCCTATTAGAAGCCACGTTCAGTGCTAGTATGTATCATAAGGAAATTGGGGGGAGGGGTCGCAAAGAAACAACTTTATGCTCATGTGCAAGACAGAACCAAAAACAGACCCAGCAACTCAGCAACTTTTGGAACACGTCCCCTGTTCAGTCCAAGTTTTTAAGGTACTAATAAGTTTTTGCAACACTTTAGCTTTTATCCTGCCCAGAGCGCCAACTAAGGGGCTGAGGAAGTGAACAGGAAGTGGAAGCAGAGGCCATTTGTGGGAAAAGGGAAGGAGCGGCGAAAAGGGAGAGGCTGGGGCGCCGCCCCCAGTTCCTCAGCTCCAGACCGGTCTGGGAGGCCCGGAGGCTTTCTCCCGGGTACCTCCCGGGGCCGCTGCTCCAGCGTCGCCCTCCGCCGGCCTCGCGGCGCGAGGTATTCGACCGCCGGCCACAGCCCAGAGCGGAGAGCGCGGGGTCAGACGGACACCAAGCTCAGGGCGACGCACCCCACTTCCCCAGCCCGCGCCCCACCCCGCTCCGAGGGCTCCTGCCCGCGCGCGGACATTCTTACCTGGGCTCCGTCCGGCGCAGCCTCGGCCGTCCGCAGCCGGCCCGCCGATCTTAAACCCGCCCCGCCCTCTCCTTTGCCTCCTCCAGGGGCCGGACCCCAGCAGTCCCCAGGCGATTTGTCATCGAGTAGTCTGGGCTAGCTTCCCCACCCCCGAGCGCGCCCCCGGCGTCGCCTAGGCAACCCCACCTCTCGAGAGCGCGCCCTCGCTTCCGTGCCTGTCCTGGGTGGCCACGCCCACTGAGAGCCTATTACCCAATCCGAAGCAGAATTTCCAAGCCTCAGGAGGCTGGGGAGAAGGCTTAACCAATGATAAGCCACCTCAGGCGGGAGGGGCGGGCTCGGCACGCCTACACCGCCCCCCTCCAGTGCCTACTTTCCACCGCCGGACGAGTTGCACGTGACCACTGCTGTAGTGGAGGAGCCAGGTCTGGGGTCCCTGGGCGTGGGCGGCGGAGGGCGCGTCCGTCGTGAATTTAGATGAGGGCGAGACCAAAGTAGTGGAAAGTAAAAGGGAAGGACTGACCTGAGACAGAAAAGCAAGGAAAATGACGATGCGGCGCGCGGGTGTCCAAGGGTTCAGGTGGCCCGTGGGACGCCGGCCAGGGTCTCCTGTGGCGCGACCTCCGCCTGCCGCCACTACTCGCTTGGCTAATGACGTCTCATTAGCAGCAGTGGAGTTACTTGATCAATTCTAGCAATAACTGGACCCAGATTACAAGGTCAAGAATTCTAACCCCAGCGGTAGCCTTGAGGCAGGAAGTGCAGTGGGCAAGCTCATGCCCGACAGGTTTTTCTCTCACAACCTGCCCCCCGCCGGCCATCGGCCTCCAAGGCACGGAAACTTTTCATTTTCTGTCCATATAGGGTTTGACCTCGGGTTGATTTTCCTAACTAACCTCCCCTTCCTAGAGCTGAATCCTCCCACCCCCCTCCGCCTTCTCAGGATTTTGGCCCATCTGACCCCTCCGCAAACCTCACAGCGGGACACAGTGTATTACAATTCCTTGTTTAAATATCCACCTCTATAATTTCTGGGGAAGGAAAGTAGTGCTTGTTCAATTTGATACTCACAGCAGCTAGCACCATGTAATTAATTCTTTCGTTGTTGATAAGTACACATTAGGATACATGTGTATTATATGAGAGGCTTTGTGCCTTGATTAGATTGCTATGTATAAGCAACTAACAGATCCAGGGCTTCCACCAACAGCTTTATCAAAAAGCACAGATTTAACTTAGTCTTAACAGGCTTAACAAAAAAAACATGTAACCAGGATATGCTAGTCTTAGTCTACAATCTTAAGTGTTCTGTTTTTACCCTTTTCATATACATTAAAGACTTTTATTGCACACTAATTATAGGACAGAAATTCTGCTAGTTACTAATAATATAAGGGAGAGAAGTAGGAGGAGGTTTCTCAAAAAGGAAGCTCTCTGGTATTTATAACCTAGAAGAGAATTCAGACCCAAGACTAAGGATTAAGTGCACAGGTTTGGAATCAGGAAGCATGGGTTCAAAGGAGGGCTCTATCATATAAATAGCAATTATCTTAATTAAGAAATTGCTTAACCTCTGCAGACCTCAGTCACCCCCTCCCCCCCAATAGTGGCACCTCCACACTGTAGGTCTGAAGATTTTTTTTTAATGGGGAATATTGGGAACAGTGTTTTTCCAGGACCCATCAGCTCCATGTCAAGTCGTTGTGTGTGTGTTGGGGGCGGGGGTCGAGCCTCACTGGCCCATGTGGGAACCGAACTGGCGACCTTGCTGTTATGAGCATGTGCTCTAACCACTGAGCAACTGACCACCCAGGTGTGAAGATTTAAATGAGATTACATGTAAAGCTCTCAGTGCAGTGCTAGGAACTTTGTGAGTGCTCAACAAATGTTAGCTTATATTGTGATTGCCACCAGAAACCAAGATGTACGCTCAAGCTTGTTAATCCAAACTAGAAGCTGCGTTTCCTTCCAAGGCCCATTTTATCTACAGGTGTGTGACAGTATCAGTGCAACCAATGCTGTGTGCAGCCTGGCAGAAAGGACCTGCTGTGCTGGTACCGTCTTATAAATGCAAGTTTAGACAGGAGAGCTGCCTGCAGCAGCCCCCCCAAGTGACACAAGCAGTTAACGGAGCAGGATCAGGGTCCTGGGCGCTGAGTAGGATTGAACCTCCTAGCTCCCTGTGAGGTTATGTGACTGGATCTAACCAATGACTTGTGAGTGGCAGTGACATACATCAGTTTTGGACTGGAGACTTTATTTACCATTGCAAGGCCCTCCAAAGCTCTGGTATGGCCACTGGGAATGTTTGGGGGTGTGGCTGCTCCATCAGCCTGGGACCCTACAATAAGCAACCCCTCCCTGCCCCCACCATCCTGTGATGGACATTTGGCATGATTGAGAAGCCTTTGTGGTTTGAAGGTACTAAGATTTGGAAGTTGTTTGTTACTGCCACATAGCTTAGCCTTCTCTGACTGATACAAGGCCCTGCAGTGTACCAAGCTGGGGACACAGTGGTGAACAACTCAGACAAGCACAGATAAGGAACCAGGAAACAGACAAGCAACTCGATACTTACAAATTGTGTCATTGCAAATTACCTGAGACTGGGTGGCCAAAAAGGCCTCTCTTAGGAGGTGACATTTAAGTTAGGACTTGAAGGATGAAAATAAACCAATCCTGGAAAAAGTTGGCAGTGAAGGGAGGGAGAGGAGAATATTTCCAGCGGAGTAATAAGCATGTGCCAACTCCTAAGACAGAAAAAAGTTAGGTACTCTTGAGAGTAGACAGGAGGTCTGGATGAAATGCCCAGTCATTACGAAAGTGAAGCCACCCAAGGGTGGGGAGAGAAGTGAGAGCCAGATTATGTGGGCGGGGACTTCTAGGTTATGATAAGGAGACTGGCATTTATTCCAAGTGTGAAGCGACTAGGGGCATTTGAGCCAGGATAGTGACATGCTTTGAGTTAGGTTTTAAAAAACCTAGGTTTTAAAAAGCCAGACCACTCTGGCTGTTTAAAGACCACTCTGGTGTGGCGAATGGCCTATAAGGGGTAGATGTGGAAATGGAGATTAGGAAGCTATTCCAGGGAGTCCAAGCAAAGTGGGGTCCACAGGACTAGAAGGGTAATCAGGCATAGGGAGATTGCAGAGTGAGGGGTGCAGAGGCAAGGCTGGAATTTGGGCACCCCCCCCAGGTGCTTTGATCCCAGAGAGGTGGGGACTCAGAAGCCAGGCAGGAATGGGGAAGGGTGCATAGAGGACAGCTGACCAATTTCCTAGAACATCAGCCAGCAGCCAGCATTAGAGACATGCTCCCATTAGCTGGCAGTATTATATAAATAGGTGGCATTGTTAGAAAGAGTCTGACAAGCCTCAGCATCCCTGTCGGCATTCAATAGTTGGTGACCACCTCAGTTAGAAAATAAAGGGGGCTGCCAATTTGTAGAGGGAAAAAGAAAGCCATTCTTGCCTCCCGAAGGTTACGGAAAGGATCTACTGTAAACAGCAACACTGGATGGAGTTCATCTTCAGTACTATGCCTATCTGTCTATTCTGTGCTTCTCCAGCCCTCAGTGTCCAAATGCTCTCTCCCCACTTCCTGCCATCTCATCCTATTCTCAGTAGTGGGGCTCAGACGCAGGAATAAGTGACTAATGACAGCTCAATGGATGCCCACTCCTTCCTGCCTGTTTTTATCATCCAGGTGATCAAAACCAAAAGTCCTAGACCAAGGGAAGTGCTTAGAGGAAGGAACCGAGAGCTTGCATTCGCACTGCTGGGACGGACTGATTTATCCCTCCTTCGGAAAAGGTGTTGAGAGCTTCTATTCCCTCATTACCGTCTTTCTATGTTTCTAATGCCCCAGCCAGCCTGTAGGAACTAACCAGATGTTCCTGGGAATTGCTCTGCTGGAGAGGCAGAGACCCAAGTAATTAGCTAGAGGAGGAGTTTTCATCTTCCAAAAGAAATTAATCTGCTTGGGAAACACATTAGAAAAAAAATGATTCTATTTTAAATTATGAATTCGCTGGCGTTATCTTTCTGCCATCGTAGTTTACAAAGAATTATCTCCCAGAAATGAAGTCAAGTCGTCTTGTCATTGAGTAATAAAAAGTCTTCATCATTACCGCTAATCCCCACTACCTGCCGGCACACGTTCGCCCCTTTCTTCCATCTGCGTGGAGACACGTGTGCCTTGCTTCCAAAGAGCACCGTAAACAGCTGCCCAGGATCTGACCTCCAGGTAACCAGATAAAAGCCCCCGCAGGGTGACAGCTGCAAAGCACTGATCGTGAGATAAAACAAGATTTGAGCATCTGGATTCTGTGTGCTGAGATCTCTCCAACATGAAATATTATCCAGTCTCCCACGAAGCCAGGCCTATCTGACAGAATGAAAAGACCCCGGGAGCCCCTCCCTGTCCCAGCTAATGTGTTCCCGGTCTCTTCCTAAGGTCTTCGTGCCAGCTGCTTCCGCCGTGGTGACTCCTGGGCTCCCTGGGGACCCACCCAGGGAAGGGTGGTTCTCACTGTGTTTGCATCTCACCCATCCAGTGCACGCTGATGACACCCCGCCAGATCTAGGTGTTCCCTTATCTGCAAATGCATATGACCCACGGAGTCAGCCAGTTCTGGGCAGACAGACAGACAAAGAGGGATGAGGAAACTGTTGGCTGAATCCCTCCATGTCTGGCTCAGTTAGACATTTGCCATTTGCTCTCATGACCCCTCACTCAGTCCCTCAGCTGCTATTCCTCACTTGACAGCTGAGGACCCTGGGCCTCAGGGGCCAACAGGTCACAGAGGACAAGGAAGGAGAGCCCGAGGTCAGACTCAGGCCTGGCTCACCCTGGACCTTGGCCGTGTGCAGCTAGATCATTCCTGTGACCTCTGTGGGGGTCCAGTGCTCTCCAAGCCCTTTACTCACCTCCACCTCCAGTGCTTAAGGCTGGTTCCAGCTCTCCAGGGTGGGGGGCGGGGCTGCATTTCAGCCCTTCTCTGTCCCCTCTCTCCCCCTCCCCAAGCCCAAGCCCCTCTTACCCATCGCTGCCCCAGCAGCTGGGGAGGGGCAGTGCCCTCCTGGGCCTGAGGCTGGCCCCCAGCCAACCCCCATGCAGCCTCTGTCACTGCCCCCACCACCCACAAAGGTCAAACCCTTCCCCAGTGATTTTTTTTTATTAGCAACACTTTTTAAAATGTTTTCTTTTTTAATGGACAGCTTCATCTCTTCCCTTGCGTCTACTCCCAAGAGCAGGGCCAGGCCAAAGGGTTGAGGGTCTGAGGAATATGGGGTGGCCCATGGGGAATAAGGAGCCCCTGAGCAGGGACACCCTTGCTTTGAAAAGAAAGCAACACTTATCTGCAGTCACACCCCAACCCAGAGTTCCTCTTCCTGAAGCAAGTCCAGCAAAATATTAAGATGCAGTTCTCTGGGGTGGGTGTCAGGAACAATTCCCCTTCCTGGAATACGTTTTTCTGTAGAGTTTTAATTCTTTACAATGGCCAAGAGGAAATTTGGCAAACAGGAACAAAAATAGCAGCAATGAGGTTAATGTAGCCCCAGGGATAGGAAAGTTGCATTCTCTGCAGGTCCCCACGGAGGCCAGGCCCCCACTGGGAAAGCTCCAGAAGAATGGGATGGCTAGGGTCACAGTCCTGCATGGGGGAGGGGGTGCGCATGAGACCTCCTTCCACAGCTTGTGCAGGTGACACATCCATCCTTGGCACACAGGGTCGTAAACCACAGGAAACAATTTCCTGTCCAGGTAGTTGAGCAGAGCCAGACGCAGGGCCTCAGGGAGTTGAGCAGAGCCGGACGCAGGGCCTCAGGGAGTTGAGCAGAGCAGGACGCAGGGCCTCAGGTCGTTGAGCAGAGCCGGACGCAGGGCCTCAGGGAGTTGAGCAGAGCCGGACGCAGGGCCTCAGGTAGTTGAGCAGAGCCGGACGCAGGGCCTCAGGTCGTTGAGCAGAGCCGGACGCAGGGCCTCAGGGAGTTGAGCAGAGCCGGACGCAGGCAGGGCCTCAGGTCGTTGAGCAGAGCCGGACGCAGGGCCTCAGGGAGTTGAGCAGAGCCGGACGCAGGGCCTCAGGGAGTTGAGCAGAGCCGGATGCAGGGCCTCAGGTCGTTGAGCAGAGCCGGACGCAGGGCCTCAGGTCGTTGAGCAGAGCCGGACGCAGGGCCTCAGGTAGTTGAGCAGAGCCGGACGCAGGGCCTCAGGGAGTTGAGCAGAGCCGGACGCAGGCAGGGCCTCAGGTCGTTGAGCAGAGCCGGACGCAGGGCCTCAGGGAGTTGAGCAGAGCCAGACGCAGGGCCTCAGGGAGTTGAGCAGAGCCGGACGCAGGGCCTCAGGGAGTTGAGCAGAGCCGGACGCAGGGCCTCAGGTCGTTGAGCAGAGCCGGACGCAGGCAGGGCCTCAGGTCATTGAGCAGAGCCGGACGCAGGGCCTCAGGGAGTTGAGCAGAGCCGGACGCAGGGCCTCAGGTCGTTGAGCAGAGCCGGACGCAGGGCCTCAGGTCGTTGAGCAGAGCCGGACGCAGGGCCTCAGGGCGTTGAGCAGAGCCGGACGCAGGGCCTCAGGTCGTTGAGCAGAGCCGGACGCAGGGCCTCAGGTCGTTGAGCAGAGCCGGACGCAGGGCCTCATCAGCCCTGCGGTACAATGAAAGGGCCGACTGGCCAGAGGTCAGATCCTGCTCTCTGCCCCTCTGCCTGCCTTCACCTAACACGTAGGAGAGGCCCAGAGTTCAGAAGTCCCCAGGAATGTGTTTGGGGCAGGCGAGGAAGGCCATGGGGAACCTCTCAACTGAAACCGGGGTCCTCCCCGCCCTTAGCAGTTCAGGCTGGCACCATGCCAGGTCCTGTGCCAAGCATTTAACAATGTCAGCTTGGCCTCCTTCATTGCCGCATAGTCTAAGAGAGAGGTGTGATTTCCTATTTATAGATAGGTCATTCAGGTTGAGAAGCCAACCAGGCCTCAAACAAGGTGTGCCTGAAAACAAAATCCACTCTATCCTAGTCTCTACTGCCTTCACTTCCACAACTGCAAGGCTGTGTGACCTTGGACTAGTCATCTCCCCTCCCTGGACCTTGGTTTTCTCCGTACAGTGATAGTCTTAAATCGACACAGAGCACCTGCTATGGGCAGGAGCTGTGCCCGGCATCAGCTGTCAGGGAAGAGTGCGTGCCTCCCAGGTCCTGTGCTCTAACCCTTCAAGGTGAAGGCTACACCTTTGGCAGAGTCAGCTCAGCCCCTGACTCGAGGTTCCTCAGGGCTCCTGGCCCCCAGTGTTCCTGATGCCATCTCTTCACAGCCTGCAGCCATCTCCAGAAATTTCCTTGGAGGAGTGGCTGGTGTCCAAAGGGCAAGGCTAGAAAATTTCCTCCCAGATCACCTGATGCTGAAACACGGGAGATCGGGCCCTTTGGTTAACCAGAAGTCTTATCTGATGGCTCTTGTCAGCTGCTCACATTTAAATATGAATTCCTGTCATCCTTCCTACAGCTGAGATGTGATACATCCAAGTACCTGCCTGCTACAGTGTTTGGCCAATAGTAAGCCTCAATAGGGACGGACGGACGGACGGATGGATGGATGGATGGATGGATGGATGGACGGATGGACGGACGTATGGACAGATGCATGGATGGATGGACGCATGGATGGTTGAGGAAGTGTGATTAAGAGGCTCACGGATGGAGTGCCATTCACAAACGGGTGGGTGCCCTGATGAAGTTGGTGTGAGGTGGTGGACATAGGACAGCGTACTTGGCAGGCAGAGGGCTGTGTTGGGGGTCTCAGGAATATTGGCAGGAGATGGGGTAGGTGCGTGCAGAGAACCGCACGCCAAATCTGGGAGACAGTGCTGGTCTCCCGAGGCAGTATCAGGCACACACCCACTGTACACCTGGAATCAGGGTCTCTGCTGTCTACCTGCTCAGCTCACCTGGGGAGTGGCTTGACCCACGGCCTCATTGTGTGTCTCAACAGAGTTGTGACAGGCTGGGCTCGGGCTGTGATGACCACTGTGGCAGGCCTGGCTCTGCCTGAGGCCAGCAGACCCCTACCTGGGACACCCAGAACTTCTACCCACCTGCCCCTCGGCAGACAGAGCCCCAAGATTAGTATGCTTGCCACATCAAATACAGATGCAATAGTGGGGACATACTTATACTACAAATCACTCATTGTCTTGAAATTCAAATGTAACTGGCACCTTGTATTTTTATTTGCAACATCTGACAATTCTACCCAAGTCCAGGGAGCTCTAGGTGGAAAAACTCAGTGGCCTGCACCCACCAACACTGTCACAGCGCCAGCGTGGCAGGCCGGAGAACTGGCTCCCAGACAGAGGGACTCTCCCCCAAGGCATGCAAGATGGTGTGTGGCAACACTACCCCCGGGGGAAAGGGTGGAGGAAGGTGCACCTCCTGGCCCAGCTCCTCATGACCCCACAGCCCTGCTCCTTCCCCCTCACTCCCTACGGCCCTTCTAAGGAATCCCACCCAGCCTGGACCCATTCATTCCCTCGGGGCATAATGACTGAGCACCTCTTAGGGGCTGGGTGCCCATGGTGGATCAGCCATGGTCTCCGGCCTTATCTAATCCCACCTCCTCCTCTACGAAGCCTTCTCGACTCAGGCCTCTGATACGTTTGTATATTTTCACCACCAATTACATGGCTCTGTGTATTCTGTCGTCTTGTGGGTATGAGGACGCCCCACTGTAACCATAAGACCCCAGTGGATTAAGCGCCTGATGATACACACCGCTCGTCACAGTGGAACCAGCTGTCACCCAGAACATAAAGGTGATTTAAATCCTGGCTGCCACATCCTAGCTGAGCCAGGTCATGTCTCTGAGCCTCAGTTTCCTCGTCTGCAAGGAGTGAGCTAGCTCACAGAGGTTGATGGAGGGACTGAACAATACAGTGCAACGGGCTTGGTGCCCTTCTGGCCTGTAGGAGCCTCTGGGTCCACATCCATTTCCTTTGTTTTGAGTTAATTATTATTAATTTCTTAAAGATCTAATTGGCTTTGTTAAGTGATTCATGAATCAGGCAGCATCTATTTAGCAACTAGAACGGCTCTCCTATTATTTTAATTGTGGGAAAATACACATAAAATTCAGTATCACAACCATTTTTAAGTGGACAGTTCACTGGCACTAAATATATTCACCGTGTGCAGCCATCACCACCACCCATCCCCAGAACTCTTCATCTTCCCCAACTGAAACTCTGTCCCCATTAAACACTACCTGTCTGGTTCCCCCTCCCCCAGCCGGACAATCACCCTTCTACTTACTATCTCTGAATGTGATTACTCCAGGTGCCTCATGGGAGTGGAATCACACAGCATTTGTCCTTTCATGACTGGTTTCCTTCACTGAGCAAGGTTCATCCTTCTAGCATGTGGCAGAATTTCCTTCCTTTCTAAGGCTGAATCATGTACCATTTCTAGACCACATTTTGTTTATCCAGTCATTGACGGCCACTTGGGTTGCTTCTACCTTTTGGCCACTGTGAGTAATGCTGCGACGGACATGGGTGAACAAGTATCTCTGAGATCCTGTTTTCAAATCTTTTGGGTCTATACCCACAAGTGGGATTGCTGGGGCAAGTGGCAGCTCCATTTTTTGAGGAAACTCCATACTGTTTTCCACTGTGGCTGTACTATTTTAGATTGCTGCCAACAGTGCAAAGTGTTCCAATTTCTCCACATCTTCATCCACACTTATTTTTCAATGTTAGCCACGCTAAAGGTATCCTCATATCCTAAGGGTATGAGCTGGTCATCTCCATTTCTAGACCCTGCTCTCAGCAGGCAATCCATGGGTGTCTGACCTGTGAACAGGAATCTATCCTGAGCTTTCTCCCCTGGTCCTTAGGCTCCCTGGGAGGTAAACAGGTGGTTTCTCTCCCCGTGGGGGACCTCAGGACTGGGGATCCTGGGGATTATTCAAAGCTTGGGCCACCTCAGCCCACCCTAATAGAGAGCAGGCACAGGACACAGGCTTCTCACCAGCAGCTAATCATAGCTCTTGTGGTTTTCTCTGCCGGTACACATAGCTGACACGCCCCGTCGGCCCCAACAGCGCCAAGGACAAACACAGCCCTATGACCGATAGGGGTCGGGGTCCTGTGGCTGCTGCTTCCTTTCCAGTTTCCAGCACTGACTCCGTTTCTGTGCCCAGTAGAAAGGCCTACCCTCTTCCCCTGGGGCCTGGCTCTCATTGCCCAACCCAAAGGCAGAGACGGTGGCAGCCTGAAATCCCACTGTGAGGGCACTGTCCCCAATACTCGCCTTGTGCCTGGAAGCTGACCTCTCCCTGACTCAGCCACACACACAATAGAAGTCACAATGAAGGAGGCCAGGACAAGGGAATGGTAAGTTCTGATGGAAAGAAGGCCTGGAAATATCCAGAACAAGGCTGGGAAGGGCAGGCCTGTGCATATCTGCTGTTTCTCCCATCAAGAGGGATGCTTTAGCGTGGCTTTGGAGCCAAGAGACCTGGGTTCAAATGGCAACTCCATCAGTATATGCTGTGTGACCTTGGGCAGCCCCTTCATCTCTCTGAGCTTCTTCTATCACATGAGGATGATCACACCTGAATCCCAGGGTCACCATGCAGCTCTGTAGGACAATGTAGGTCCCACTCACTGTACCCACCCGACTGCCACTATTTAATGCAGAAACTCTCCTCCTTCCATCCGTACCCTGCCGCTGCTGAAATCTCACACAAATTTCGACCATTGGTTGGAGGAACAAAACATGAGATTAAAGGATAACAGCCTTCCTTTTCTGACAGGAGTTGGCTTGTTCTCAAGGAGGGAAAAAAAGCCCTCCTGTACAGCACCACCTCCATGCCATCCTTTCTTTGTGTTTGGGCTTCTAGGGAAACAGCAGTCTGATGGCGGTTTCCTTCCAGGATCCCCCCAGCCACCCAGAAATTCCCCAACAGCTGCCAAGCTCAGTGATAAGAAAAGTGAGCAATTTCCAGAAAGAGATCAGCACGTTTCAGATGTGGAACAGAGGCCACGACTCTCCTGTGCCCCACCCCCCGCCACCCTCCACACTGTCACAAGTCACCTGGGCCACACTCCCATGAGCACTGTGACCTGGAATGCACTGAGAAGGAGTGAGGCACGGGCCAGATAAACTCTGACGACGGCTGAGATGGCCATGTCCTCACTGCGTGCCGGGGGTGGGGGTGGGGGCCAAGTACTGGGCACTCACTGTATACCTGGGACTTGGAGACGCAGAGATTCCGGCATTCCATAAGCAGTCACGTAACAATTATTACTGAGTACAAACCGGGCATTGTGCTTGGTATTAGGACACAAGAGTGAGCAAAGCAGGCCCTCATGGGGTGCAGGGATGGGAGCCCAGAGAAGGGTGAGGCTGTCTTTGCCTACCCTCCCCCCACCCCGTCCTCTCCCCACTTCTCTGTGCTGGTCTTCAAAGCTCTGGACCCTCTGCTCACTTGAAACTGCCTCAGCTGAGGGAGCAGTGGAAACAGCGGGAAACCAAACAGAAGAGCCAAGTCTGTGAAGGACAACCCGCCCAGCAAAGACAGTCAAGGTGTTCAGTGTAACATTTGATAACTATGAATGCAAGGATGAGGGAACGCACGGGGAAGTGAAACCAGGGGTCCGAGGGAAGGCCCGTCCATCTCCCTTATGCAGGTCAACTTCAAGACAACTCCAAATAGCAAATCCAAAATTCCCACCGTTTGTTTATTCCAGGAAGGGCCACGTGACTCTGCAGGGGGCAGAGAAGCGCGGACCAGGGTCTCTGACTAAGCCTGAGTCAGGGCCACCTACGCTCAGATACCCCTGGGGTTGGCACCCTCCGTCCACTCCCCACCCTCCAGGGGCTGCCTCTCCCAACCCACTCCACAGTAATCAAGACGGGTGTTTCCCCGTCAACACCTTCAGTGACGTCCCCGCCTCAGGATAGAGTCCAAGGTGCTCAGCCACTGTAAGGCCAAGGCCGCTAGCCTCCTCCCTGGCTGATCTCCTCCCCGGCTTCCACCGGTCATTTCACTCCCCCTGCCCTAGTGCCTTCCCTTACTCCTACTCCCCTAGTGTTCTCGGCTGTCTGCACTTGTCCTTTACACTCAGTCCAGTAGTGGGGTTTCCGAGAAGCCTTCCCTGCTGGCCCAGCCCCTCCCCGAGAGGCGAGACGCACCCCCTCCCAGCCTCCTTCCACCTGAGGGACCAGAGACTGCATCTCATGTCTGTATCCCCATGCCTGGTATAGAAAGGAAAAGGAGTGAAGCATTTATTGAGTACCTACGGTGTGCTTTCATAAAGGTCCTCAAATAATGTTCACAACAAATCCATAATATGGTATTGTCCTATTTGACAGCTAAGAAAGAGGCCTCAGAGGAAGAGAGGAAGGACTTCAGAGCAAAGAGTCATCACAGTAGAGTGAAACAGGCAGCCAGATGCATCCTGAGAGGTGGAGCTTTAAAAATGAAGAGGACTCTGGCAAACACAAATGAAGGAGAGAGAGAAGGAGAAGGAGGGCATTCAAGGCAGGGGTACGAAAGAAACAAAAGCCCAAAGCAAGGAAGCCCCAGAGGTGAGTGCCAACGCTAAACAAGACTCTAACAGAGGAATCTGGGATACTTTTACAACTATCCATCGGGAGCAGAAAGCGGAATGACGGGAAGAGCCCCTGGTCTGCCTTGGAAACAGGGAAGTTTCTGAGCAGGGATGGGGAGCGTTTGCAAGGGGAAACCTTTGCTGACAGCCTCCACGTCGAAAGCCCACCCCAGGAGGGGGAGGGGCCTGTAAGAGACCCTGAAATCTCCGCCTCCAGAAACGGCTCTGGGAAGCAACTCACCGTCAACACCCTTCTATGACTCCCCTCTCCTCCTCCCAGGAGCCCTCTATGCTGAGGACTCCTTCGCTCCGCTCCCTCAGTCCCACTCTGTCAGTGTTCCTTAGGGAAATGTCGTGTGGGGGTGTGTGTATGTGTGTGTGTGTGTACCCATTTGCCTCCTTCTCTGAGATCCACCCGAGATCTGCACACAGCTCTGGCTCCCACAAAGCTGGGCTCCCTAACTGACTACAGCAAAAGCCCCCAGAACCCACCAGTCAGTGGGGAGCGGAAGCCTTGCTGAGTCTGCAGAACCACACAGAAATCACCAGGGAAACGAGGACCAGTGACTGATAAGGGCCACCTGTCTTGCACTGCCTGCCAAACCCACCTGAAGGAAACGGCCCCAATAGACAGAGGGATGGTTACAATTTGGGAGGGTGCACCTCCAACTCACCAGAGGGGGGAGGTGTCCCTGCACTGGCCTCCCCGGTTCCAAGTCAGCTCGGGGCTCTGTGCCCCAGACTCTGAGTCTGTAAAGAGGCCAGGCAGAAAGCTCACCACTGCCTCTGCGCAAGGCTCTTCCAGGCCTGGCTCTGGCCCTGGTTGACCCCTCAGCGCTTGTGCTGACCATGTGATATGGCCCTTGGAACTGCCTGTGGGCTGAATGGGGACTGTTACTCGGTGTGCAAGAAAAGTGGGTCTGGGGGAACTTAGGGAGGAGATGCAGCCGCCTGGATGGCCCCTCGCCCTGGATGCACCCTCACTGCATTTGGGAAGGACTGGACTCAGAGAAAGCCTGCAGGGGCCACCTTACTTGGCGGCAGCCAGCACTGAGCTGCAGACACAACACACAATCTGGGGTCTTCTGTCTCACAAGTGATTCAAGATTTGCCCAAACCACGGCTCAGACAGATTTCCCCTGAAGCCCCACATTAATTGGGTCTTGGATTCTATACCCCACACTGCCGAGGTGGAGCTCCTGCATGTCCCACAAGGGCTTGGGTGTGGAGGCCGTGACCCCACAGCCGAAGCTGTAATACACCTGGGCTGCACCTGCCTAGCTTGGGAAGGCAGCTCTGGAGCTGTGCCCGAGGTGCCGAGGGTGGCAGGCTTCCACGCTCAGGGCGGCCCTGCAGGACGGGCTCTTAGCCAGCCACCCGGTGGCCGCTAATGAGCGGATGTGTTCCGGGTTGTCTGCCCAGAGGGGCAGCTGCGCCTGGGCTGCGAGAGCTGAGGCCGCCTGGGGCTCTGCAGCCTCTGCCCTCCCTGTGATGGCCAGGGCCAACCTGGCCCTGACAGCTGCTTGTCCCATCAGCTCCAGCCAAGCAGAGGAGGGCAAAGCCACCTGCTGGCCTCCCTTCTCCATCTCCCTCTTCAATCTTCCTTGGAAGAAAGAAGTTGATCAAGGATCTTAGTTATGTATTACCACATCAAGCTTGGAGCACAGCAGGTGCCCAATAAAGCTCCTTTCTCCTCGGTTGGTATGGGAGGTGTGTGCTGATGTTTGAAGCCGGACTACAGACTGTCTGCGCTCCGGCTCTGCTGTTCTCTATGTCTGAGCTGAGCCAGTCACTGACCGCTCTGAGCCTCGGGGTCCTCATGTGCAAATATGTGCATAGTGATAATACCTACTTCTCAGCCTGGCTGTAACAGTGCCTGGCTCACAGTATACGCCAAACGGGTGTTCAATATTATTTTTCTTCAGAGATGAATCCAGCTGTGTTCAAATGAGGGGTTGGGACAAAATAAAACCTCGAATCTAATTTTAGGGGGTGGGCCCCCTGGGTCTCCACCCTGACCACTGCCCCCACCCTCTCATGTGCCATTGAGAAACAGGGTCCCTGGATCTGAGAAACAACAGACAATCCCAGCTGTTAGCCCCACCCCCACCTCCTGTGGAACTCTGCAGGAAGTGCCACTGTCACACGGTGGGGGTCAGTTTTTAGCATAGACCCAAACAATAAGTAACTCTTCCTACCAAAGAGGTAATAAAAATCACACTCCCTGCTCCAAAGCTGAATACAAAACGCAGATCTTGACAGGTAAGAAGGCAGCTTCAGGAAGACCTCTTTCTAAGCTGAGAAAGAAAGGGATCAGATTGGTGAGGGAGTATTGCAGCTGGCAGCCAGCATTCCCCAGACTGTCCAAGGGAATCAGTGGATAAAGATTAAAGACAGCAAGAGGCTGTAATACAAACCATCTTTCTAATCAGGAGAGCGGCTAACAGTCATGGAGGGGCTTTCCATACGCCAGCACTGATCCTAACTTCCCAAGCCTGCACTCAGCCAGGCCCGCAGCCCTCAGGGGGAGTTCTAGCATCACCCATTTGACAGTAAAAGAAAACGGAGGTGCAGTGACTGAGCTGTTTGACTAAGAGCTCGCAGCAAGTAAGCAGCAGAGGTGGGATCCAGAGCAGGGCTGCCACGCAGAAAACCCAGGCTTTAACTCACAACTCTGCACCCTAAACAGAAGTGAGAAGCCAGCCCCAAGAGTACCAGACCCTGTTCTCTGCACCACATCTCATTTGGTCCCCATGTTCAGGTGGGAGGAACCAAGGAAAGAAATGTACTGGTGATAACATCGAGACTTCTACACTAAAAGATTAGGACAACACGGCAGCTACCGCAGAACCCTGCTCATAGAAGTACTAAAATCTGCTAGTTAGATTTGCGCTACCCATCAGAGAAACTCTCCGACCCAGGTCTCAAGACAAGGAGAAAAACCAGCTGCTCAGGAGTGTGTCACCCCCCTCACCGCCCTGTCGCCTGGCCACTGGCCTCACCCGACTTGCTACTTGGTGGCTGTGATGGGTGAGCAGGGCCACAGGGCAGCCTCATGCTCTGGGAGGGGCAAAGTCCCCTCCGGCCATCTTTCCAAAATTCCACGCCCAGCACCACCTACATTCGTACATCAGAAAGGGGGTTCTCATCCACTCACCTCTCTCTTCACCCAAGGTCAATCCCCACATTTCTGTAATGGTTGGAAATTGGTTATTTAGGAAATAATTCTTTCAAAACAACTTCTAACCAGCTGTTTGGCAGAAATCCTCCAGGCTTTCTCCTTGATGAGTGTCCAAGCCGAGTGTTAGTACGGACGTGATTCTCATTCCCTGCACTATTGTGAAGACGAGGGCTGTGCAGTGCAGGGACGCCTGGGTTCAAATCCGGGCTCTGTGAGCCTGTCTCCTCCCTGTAATGAGGGCAACCTCCCGCCCCATACACCATGCTAAATAAACTGTAGCTCTTCCTTCTGTATCACTGCCATTGTCATTATTCTATTGAATGCCAAAAACTGTTTTCTTGCCTCACCCTGCTGAAGCCCAAAAGGGGAAAACTGGGCCCTCTATTTACTTCTAAATGTGTCCCTAGTTTTTTGTTAATTAAAAAAAATTCCTCAGTGTTCTTTGTACCTCCACTCCCTACACACTCCAATACCGCCTAACCTCACCATATAATTTATGACATTCCCCTTTGCTGATACATCTGTTGTTATGTACGAATGGTCATAAACCATTTTTACGGAGTTTTCAAATCACTCATTTAGAAACTATAAAGTAAAATCTTCTTGTTCAACCCTCCGTTCTGTAAAAGCACTCAGAGTTCAAGAAATTACCCATCTTAATGGGGAAATCTGGTAATGGTGCATTAGCAATAGAAATTCTTTATGTGAACAGTATTTCACCAACTAAAGGCTCCTAAGATAAGGACAGGAAGTTTATCGCTGTTTGGGGCAATTAGGAAAGAACCTCAGCATGATAAATAATTTTTATGTTCTTACAAGAGAAAAATCTAAGCTCAGCAGGAACCACACAGAATTTCATTTTCTTTCTTGGACAGGAAGCTGCTACAAGAAAGGGATTTCTAGGTCTAGGTTTTAATCCTATAATGTAACTACAGCTTCAAAGGTTGATTATCAGTTTAGATTCAGCTGATGCGTGTTGAGAAAGCGTTCCAGGTCTCTGAGACCAGCCGTCTCACCTGCTTTCAAACAACTTCCGGAGAAGGGCACCAGACAAAGATTTAGTTCTAGACTTAGACCCGGCTTGTGGTTTCGTCGCATGAGTCAGCAGCAAAGTAACTTCCTAGCTCTGATGTACGTAGGAGGTGAGCTCTGCACCAGACACTCTCGTGTAGGACCTCCCGTAGTGGCACAGGGCACGTGATGGGGACAGAAACACAGACTGTCAGGCTAAAGGCTTTTCAGGGGCCATCAGGTGTGGGTTCTGAAACCTGGCTGCACACTGGAATCATCTGGGAGTTTTGAAAATATTTGGATTCCGGGCCAGGCACTCTGATGTGGCTAGTCTGGGTTGAGGCCCAGGGTCTGCGGTGTTTAGCCAGCAGTGCTGCATTTGAAGACCCCTGACCCACACAGCCCCTTTAATCTATAAAGCAGAACTGGGCCCAAGGGGGACAGTGCCAGTCACTGGGTTCCTTATTTTAGTTATGTTTTAAGTTCTCCTTCAGTTATAACCCATCAGACTCTAATACAGATCTGATGGTGGCCCCACTTCCCTCCTTGCCAGGCATTCTCTCCAGCAGCCGAACATGGTGAGAGAGAAGAGGAGTGGAGGGGAGGGCGTACATACTCAGATGTTGATGATCTCCTAAATGTGCCAGGACCTGTATGTCCATTACCTCACCTCTATCCCATGAAGCAGATATTATTATCCCCATTTACAGATGAGAAAACCTAGTCTCAGAAAGGCCGAGGCATTTGGTCAAGGACACAAAGCTGGTTAAATGACAGTGCTGGGCTTTGAACCCAGGTGGTCCCTTCTTTTGCTCCTGCTTAAACACACCAGGGGCCCAGCACTGGTCCACTTCAGAGTCCGTTACAGCCAGTAGCAGAGCCTGCTCCCCTGATCACCCAGCTGGCCCAATCTTCACCCTATGGCTTATTTCCAAAGCTGCTTTTTTCTAGTATTTAGTTGACTCTTAACTGGTTTCAGCCCAGTGACCTCTGGTTTGTTCTCTGGCTCTTCGAGGGTTGTTCAGTGTTTTGTGCTTGTGCCCTTTGGCTGTAGAACAGTCACCAGTTCTTGGGGACAGCACGTGCTGTCTAGGGCCTAGCACGTGCGGGCTCCTAGGACACAGCCTGGCTACCACGGGTGAGTGATGCATGGATGGCTCCAAACGTGTTTGTGGGCACCTGAGGCTCTCCGAGTTATGTCTGTCCATAAAGGCATCTGCCCGGACTCACAAATCGGTGCCTACCCCTGAGGCCGCAAGGGGTCTGGGGTTTTAAGGAATAGAAAGAAGCTGGTTTGGCCACAGGAACACAGGAAGCGGTGAGATGAGGCCAGAAAGATGGGCCAACCAAGGCCTTGAAGGGCAAGGTAAGGCCTCTGGATTTTGTCCTGAGAAATGAGAAGCCACTGCAGACCTGACACAGGCAGTGTCGAGCTCCTGTGGCCCCTTTGTCCCCATGTTGAGCTGTCTCCTGCACTGCCAGACTGACAGACAGCCCCTTCGGGGCAAGAGCCCCATGCCGTTCATGGGGAAACTCCAGGGCCGGGCTGTAATGACATGCAGCGGCGTTTAATTTATGTTTATTTGTTTTTGTTTGTTAATGTTTGCCACTTTGCACTAGTCAATAAAAGACTGAAAGGCAACTCGGAGTGAAATTAGAATGAAAATTTTCCAAATGTCTGTTTCTGCCCCAGGAAAGACATCATTCATCCACATCACACCATCTCGGAATTTACGGCAAATCCAGAGAGCAGGACTGAGGATTTCCTTTGTGCAATAAAAAAATCTTTTGCTGAGTTAATTAATAGTGCAAACAAGAATTGGGAAGAAAGCTTACATTACACATGCAAACTGCTCAAAATATTTTAGTAGTGCTGATTTAAACACAAACAAGTGCTGCTTGATTGCCTACCATTTGTTTAACAATATTCCACAATTCAGGACACTTCCCACCCATATCACAAAAAACCTAGTTTGAATGAGTAATATTTAACTATATTTGAATGCCTAAAATTAAATTATCCTCGTGCTCAGTTAATGGACTCATCGCATTTGCCAGTTATTGTGACTGACTCCAGATAAACCGCTGACCCCACACATGCACTCACACACGTCAAGACCAGTGCTAGTTTTTAGTTGACTTTTAATCTCATGCAGCCCTATACTTGAAGTCCACCTTTGATTTTAGCCTTTTTACTTCGTTAACGTTAACTCTTCACTTTTGTGGAGTTTTCCAGAACAAAAGCACTTGGCCAGGTGCCGTCAGTAGAGGCAAATTCACACCCCAACTTGTCGTGGCACCGACCCCATTTCGGCAAAGAACACACAAGAAAATTAATCAATCTCTAAAAACACTAGGCTTTTATGTATCAAGGATCTTTAGAATATTCATTCCTTCAACCCAGCAATTCAATGTCTGGGAATTAGATAATCATCTGAATGAGAAAGAAGCTATGTGTCGTAAGTGTTCCTCAGCTCAGAAAAGACCAGAAACAGCCCCCACACACAGCGAGCGGATGGGTGAGTAAAGCACTGGACAACGCTGTGATGTAATAATGTGTGGCCATTAAAGATGCTCACACACGTTTATGGGGATCTGCAATGTGTTGTTATGGTATTTCATCCCATGGAAGACACCTATAAGACATACCACAAGGAAAGAAAAAACACCCAGATGGGTTATCCAATATGAGGCCACTAGGTAAAGCTGGACCCTAAAGGGTCATTCCCTCCGTGTAAGGGGAATGACAAACACGCACAGGCAACAATCGTCTCAGCCTTGGCCGTTGGTACAGGGAGGGAACAAAATTGCCTGGAGAATGTGAACAAATCTGTACTCACACAGGTTGGAGCCTGAATTTGCCCTACAGACAGAGTCTGAAACCGCCTCAAGCAAGTGCTGTCACTGAATTTAAATCGCATGTAAAGTCCTCTCAAATTGGCAGTACCCCCAGGTGACTGTCAGAAGTACACACAAACCCCCTTTGGAAGAGCTGGATTTCAACACAGGCTGGCAGTGCCTGTAAAGCACCATCCTTTGTGCAGTGCAAGATGCAGAGAAGCTAAAATGTGAGAACAAGCAAGCAAATCTTAGAATTAACGTTAAGCAAAAAAGCGGAGTAAAATGGTATGTGACAATGACATGCCTTTGGAGCGGTGACCAACTGGAAGAAGCTGCATTACAATGTTAAGTGATTTTCTGTAGGTGGCAAGACTAAAGGTTTTTTTTCTTTAAATGATTGCATTTACCAGATTGTCAAGTGAGCGTGTATTTAGTGACCATACTGGAAACAGGAGAAATAGAACGGGGTGACATAAGTCGCCTAATCTACTGCCACCAGGGACACTAGGTAAGATGGTCAGGAAGGGCATCGTGGAGGTGACAGCTGACCTGAGAAGGGGCCGCTTGGGACAAACTGTAGGAACTGTTCACTGCTGCACTGCCCTGAGGGCAGGGCCCGGGACACAGGGCAGATGCTTGACACAAGTTTGTTAATACAAGAATTAAGGAAATGCTGCTAAGCCTCAACGGGTCCCAACCAGAGTCTGGCTCTTCAGCGGGGCCATCCACCCTGGCCTGAGCTGGTGAACGGGCCAGGACGCCGGTGAACCAACGGCAGGGCCCAGTAGAAAGGGCGCAGCTGCAGCCTGAGCAGAACACCATGGCCATGGTGTTGGGCCTCATTCCACCAATTGTCCCATCTGTGAAATGAGGCGAGTGCCGGTGTCACCACAGCCTCTCTGTTAGCGTCAGATGACACGATGCTTTGAAATATTGAGCCCAGGGTGCACGGGGGGCTGGCACGCTCCAGGAAGTCCTCGTTCGAGCCCAGTGACACCCCCCCGGCAAACTCGAGACCTACTGGCTTTAGACAAACTGCTTTGTCTCCCGAAGCTGACTTGTTCCACTGCTCGGCACAGGGCAAAGATGCCACGTCAGCCCCAACTTTCCTGCCGGCCTGTGCTTTCCCGGATACATTGACCACGGAGAAGCCTGTGCTAGAAACCGCGGATGCAGAGATGAAAGATAGCCCTGCCCTTGGGAGGGTCACAACGTGCCTGGGACAGCCAGAGGAGCACAACACCCTACAGGAAGACAGGCTTCCGGAAGGAAGGGACGCCTAATCTACTGCCACCAACAGGATGGGATAATTGTGCTTATTCTGGGTTTTCATACATTGTTTCCTTTTACCCTCACAATTCTGTGAGCTTATCTCCATTTCACAAATGGGGCCAGAGGCTTCATCACTTGTCAAGGTCACAGAGCTTGGAGACAGCAGCTCCCACACTTGCACCTTGGCTTGGGGGCCTGAGCCTGTGCTGCTGGGCCCACTGCCACACCGAGGAGAGTGTGGGAGGCGTGCTGGTGGGGGGGGGACAAGGAGAGCAGGGAGAAGGCCATTGCAGGCAGAGGTGAGAGCCTGCTGCATTTAGGGACTAGGGACTCAGGAGTGACTGTGGGTGCTAAGGCTGACATGGAGGGTCAGGTGGGCTGATGGGAAACAAATCCGCAACTAGGTCCGAAAGGGAAGATTTCCCTGCGCTTTCTGTACAGGACCCCGCCCTGCCCAAGCCAGCCACTCAGACGACATGCAGCAATGGGATCCTATCTGCTGGGACCAGGGTACTGCGGCCCAATCCTGACTCCCACCCACGTTCCAGCTGCTCAGGGAAACTGGCCTGGTTTGACTGGAAGTAGGCCCAGGGGTCACCAAGGCCAACCTGGGAACCCAGTGCTGTCCCCCTGGTCTGTGTATGGAGAGCACTCCGGCAAAAGGTCCCCCTGGAAGCCGGGCTCTCCCAGAGCGCAGCCCCTCCCGGAGCCAGCGTCTCCTCGCCCAGAGTAGGAAGAGCTGTGCTGGGCCCGACACCTGGTACTGAGCAAAATGGTAAAGATGCCCCAGCATCCCCACCCGGCCCCTGGTTATCCCGCCAAACACTAACCGAGGTACTACTGTGAAGGGACTTCACAGGTGGAATTAAGGTTACTAACAGGCTGACCTTAAAATAGAGATCATCCTGGGATATCCGGCTAGGCCCAATGTAACCACATGGGCCCTTAACAACAGGAAAAGCAGAGGAGATGCCGAAGGGTCAATTGGAGAGCTTCAAAGCGTGAGAAGGAATCCACCCACCATCGGTGACTTTGAAGGGGGCCAGAAGCCAGGAAATTCGGGTGGCTGACAGCAAGCAAGAAAACGGGAAGCTCAGACCTTCAACTCCATGGAACTGAATTCTGCCAAGAAACTAAATGAACTTTGCAGCAGACTCACCACCGGAGCCTGCAGAAGGAGATGCAGTGCTGCAGACACCTAGATTCCAGCCTTGGGGGTCTCACGCAGAAAACCAGCTGAGCCACCCTGCGCTGACTGACTTACACAAACTGAGAGAGTTTGTTTTAAGCTACCAAATTTGTGGCAATTTGTTACGGCAGCAACTGGAAACTAATAACCCTTACACGAGCTATGTGTAGACAGATCGCCCTGGCCAGGGAGTGGATGGCACAGAACTTGGGATGCCGGCAGTGAGAGCACGGGGTCCAGCTGCTGGTCCCACACTACTGAGAGGAGGGAGGAAGGGAACCAGTGGCTCTGGGACAGGAGTACTGCAGCCATGAGTGTCTAATTCATACATCCCTCCAGCAACATTTCTCAAGCACTCGCTATGATAAGCACTGGTTGGGTGTCTACAACTCAAATCTCATGGGAGAAAGATGGCCAAACAGACTCAACTCAGTGAAATGAGTCCCGTGATAGGAAAAAAGCCCCGACGCTGTGGGAGGTCAGGCAAGGGTCACCAGTGCACCAGGGGTTGAGCAGGTTCCCCAGGACCGAAGGCCCTGGCGTGGGTCTTGGTGGTCCAGGAAGGACAGACGCTAGGTGGGGGTTGGCCACCTCTGAGCAGAGAACAGCAGGGCCGTGAATGTGGAGACGATGTCTGGCACATTGCAGGGAAGGACAGCAGGTTGGCAGGAGACCACAGGCCAGCAGGTGTGCGAGGGCCAGCTCAGGAGGGACTCCCCGGTGGGAAAAGAGAGCTGGACGGCGGACGCTAGGCAGTGGGAACACAGCTAAGGAGCCCATGCACCCCCTCTCTGGGGACAGGCCGGCCTGTGCTGGTGGAGTGGAGTCCCCGCACCTCTGTAATCACTGAACTGACACGTCGTTTGCGTACCAGCCTCACGGGCGGCTGTGTAGTCAGCACCTGGCGCATAGCAAACAATCCACGTGAGCTTTAAAGGTAAATGTAAAAACAAAGGCGGGTCCCTGAGAAACTGACCACACCAGGGCAAACAGCAAAGGATGTCCAGTGCGCAGAACTGGGTCCCCGTCTGCGAGCCGAGGAAAGCCCGCCGAGGGGACGGCAGACAGCAGCCCTCCCGACCTGTGGCCTTGGCACAAACCCGGAAGCAGGCTCTGAGCTCCCTCGGAGCAGGGCAGCAGGAGCACACACCATCAGGCCAGGCTGCCTCAGGACCCCCTTCCTGGAGGAAGAGAAGCAGGCACTTGTCTCAAGTGAGGAGCTCTTAGGTGAGAAAACACACTGCAAACTCCTGTCTGCCACAGAGCTGGCAGCAGAGGCCCCGCGGTCACCTGGCTACAGGAAGGAGCCTGGTGAGGACCTGACGGTTCCAGCAGGATCCACAGGACCTGGCTCTGCCACCACCTCCCTCAAGCGCTGCCCTCCCCTCCCCAGGCTTGACTCTCCCCAGTGTGAGCATATTAATAGCTCCCATTCCTTTAAATACGAAGTGCTTTCCATGTATTGATTCATCTAATCCTCAAAACAATCCTGTGCTTTTATTAGCCCTTTTCATAGTTGGACTGGTACAGGAATTCTGGACTGTAAACATTTTTTTAGCTGACAAATCCCTCTTGAAAGGAAATAGTAAAAGGAAAATCAATTCGCAAAACAGACTAGAGCAACTCAGGATGGGAGGAAGGGGTTTAAGGGAGAAAGGCTAGAGCCCCCCTTGGCTAACATTCTCCTCACAATGACCCCAAGGGGTTCTTCAGAAAAGGGCCCTGAGGATACCTCTATGAGATGTGAGCCCTGAGGCCTGGCAGGGCTCCCTCAGCGGGGAGTCCTGCCCTCAGGACCACCCCGCGGCCCCCAGCTGAGGTGGAAGCCAGGGAGGTGGCAGGGAGCTCTAGGAGGCCTGAGTCCACCCACACCTGATCTCTGAATTCCTGCTGGCGCGCGGCAAGCCAGCTCCCGGGCCTGGACACAGGCCCTCACTTCTCACTCGGGAAGCGCTGCCTGTGACCTCATGGAGACCCTGACACCGGACGCCGTTCCTCTGATGGCCGCCCCCTCAGAGCTCACTACTGAGCGGGGGCAGTCCATACCCACTGCAGGGGGTGGGGCTGCATGGGACGGGTGGGGGCTAAAAGGCAGGAAGGACTAGCAACAAGGGCTCCACGGAGCGAGCTCGGAGAGTGGACAGGGAGGAGTCCTGCAGCGTCTGCCCTGCTGGCCAGACGGCACGGATCTGGGGCACCACCGCTGGCCTCTGGAGACCACTCAGGCCAGGCCCCAACTTAACAGCCGGGGAATCTGCGGTCACGACAGAAAGGGGTGAATTTGCCCAAGTTTCTCAGCTGCCTGTGTGTCAGGCCCTGGACTAGCACCCAAATTTCTCGACCTCCGGTCCAATGCCCACTTCTCAACATTGTTCTGTGAGAATCAGACTGGGGCAGGGCCACGTCAGTGCAAAGGAGGATTAGGGGCTTAAAGTCGAGCGCCCTGAATATGAGTCCTAACCTGCTGGGTGACCTGGGGCAGGAAGTACCTGCTCCCTGCCCTTTGGGGCCAGTTTGCTCACCTGCTCCCCCGGACCTTCCCTCGGGGCCGTGCGGGCTCTAACACCCTCCCCGGCACCCGGCCCTGCCCTCCACGTCTGGGGAGACGGGAAGGTATACACAGCCCTGCCGCCTAGGCGCTCTGCCTCAGCCATTTCATAGGCAGCCCGAGAACTGTCTGCTGTCCCACCGGGCGGAGTCCAGCCTTGGAAGCCATTGTTCCGGGCAAAGGCCACCAGCCTACCGCGCGCACCCTACGACTCCACACCCCGGCCTCCGGCCTCCGCGGAGACAAGCCCACCGCCCCACGGGCGCGCGCGCGCACGCGCACGCACACGCCCCCACGCGGGCACACCTGCCCTGTGCGGTCCTAGTTGGCGGCACCCACTCCCACGCCCACAAACTCTCACACTCGTCCGGCCACAGCCTTCGCTCGTGCCCACGCCTTGCCCTCCGCCCTCCTCCCCGCGCCGGAGCCTCCCCGCAGGCGCCCGAGCCCCTGGGCCGGCCGCGAGCGAGGGCAGGGCGCCCGCCGCGGGCCGCGCGCCCACTGGCTTCCGGCCCGCCCGGGTCCCGCCCCGCCCGGGTCCGCCCCTGGGCCAGCCGGGAGGATGTGAGCTCACTCCCGCTTCCCGGCTCCCGACACCTCCAGGAAGCGTCCGCCCGAGGTCGCGGGCCGCTCGCCGCCAACGGGCGGGCTGGGG
Source organism: Rhinolophus ferrumequinum (assembly GCF_004115265.2). NCBI lineage: Eukaryota > Metazoa > Chordata > Mammalia > Chiroptera > Rhinolophidae > Rhinolophus > Rhinolophus ferrumequinum. The sequence goes on along the minus strand of NC_046291.1, from coordinate 91,150,193 downwards.
AGTCAGCAGCACAGCAGGCCCCGAGCCGGAGCCGCCGCCCCCGTCCGTCCCGGCGCCGCACGCAGTAACTGCTCTCCAATGGGTACGGAGTGAAAGGGGCGGCCGCGGGGCCGAGCGGCCCCCGTTACCTACCCCGCGCCTCACCCCCGGCCCGCGGGTCGCTGGGAGGGCGCGGGCGCGCTCGCCACGCCCCACCGCGGTTCCGGCCGGTCCACGTGACCGCGCGCGCACGTGCTCCGGCCTCTCGCTGCGAGTCGCCACCTAGGCCGGGCCACCCCCGGCCACTTCCCACCTGGAGCCGACGTAGGCCGGGCGCGGGAGGCTGCGGGCAGCGAAGCGGCGGAGACGCGGGGCTGAGCAGCAGGCCGGGGTCGGCGAGCAGAGGCTTCGCCATGAACCCCAGGGGCTTGTTCCAGGACTTCAACCCGAGTAAGTTCCTCATCTACGCCTGCCTGCTGCTCTTCTCGGTACTGCTGCCCCTCCGCCTGGACGGCATCATCCAGTGGAGCTACTGGGCCGTCTTCGCCCCCGTATGGCTGTGGAAGCTCCTTGTCATCGCAGGCGCCTCGGTGGGTGCGGGCGTTTGGGCCCGCAACCCTCGCTACCGCACGGAGGGAGAGGCCTGCGTCGAGTTCAAAGCCATGTTGATCGCCGTGGGCATCCACCTGCTCCTGCTCATGTTCGAAGTCCTGGTCTGCGACAGGGTGGAGAGAGGGATCCACTTCTGGCTGCTGGTCTTCATGCCGCTCTTCTTCGTATCGCCGGTATCCGTGGCTGCCTGCGTGTGGGGCTTTCGACACGATCGGTCACTTGAGCTGGAGATCCTGTGCTCTGTCAACATCCTGCAGTTTATCTTCATCGCCCTAAAGCTGGACAGGATTATCCACTGGCCGTGGCTGGTGGTGTTCGTGCCCCTCTGGATTCTCATGTCGTTCCTCTGCCTGGTCGTCCTCTACTACATCGTCTGGTCGCTCCTGTTCCTGCGGTCTCTGGATGTGGTTGCGGAACAGCGAAGGACACACGTGACCATGGCCATCAGCTGGATAACGATTGTCGTGCCCCTACTCACTTTTGAAGTTCTGCTAGTTCACAGATTGGATGGCCACAATACATTCTCTTACATCTCCATATTTGTCCCCCTTTGGCTTTCATTAATAACTTTAATGGCCACAACATTTAGGCGAAAAGGGGGCAACCATTGGTGGTTTGGTATCCGCCGAGATTTCTGTCAGTTTCTGCTTGAAATTTTCCCATTTTTAAGAGAATATGGGAACATTTCATATGACCTACATCATGAAGAGAGTGAAGATGCTGAAGAAACATCTGTTCCAGATGCTCCTAAGATTGCTCCAATGTTTGGAAAGAAGGCCAGGGTAGTAATAACGCAGAGCCCCGGAAAGTATGTTCCCCCACCTCCCAAGTTAAATATTGATATGCCAGATTAAACTCGTCGTCTCCGTAGTGCCCAGATGTGGCATAGAAAGCATACACACACGCCCAAAATCTACCTTGCGTCTGCCTCTTTTTTCATCCATCCCAAACCTGGAACGGAAAACAGGCTCCACACACCGCCATCTCACCCCTTGTAGGAGATGGATGCCCGTCGGTGACTTACCAGTGTGCCAGCCGTAGATGTAGGAGGTTATTTGGCTATATGGCTGTGGGGGGGGGGGGGGGGGGGGTGTTACGTGTCAGAGAACTTGCTTTCCAAGTTGATGCTTAAAGAGCTAGCTGGGAGCAGTAAGACGAATTGTTCTGGTAGGTCCTCAAGTGGAATAACTACACAGCTGGGGTGTTTTCTAAGTGGTACTACACCGATCAAAAGTATTGTGTTAAAAAGTATTTTTATACAATGCTAGCCTAAAATTGTATTGCAGATTGTGCCTGTTGTGACATAATCGATAGCAAATGTAAAGAATTCTCTCGCCTACCATTAGTTCATAAACCTCATAGTTGTTCTTTTTAGTGTTCCTACTGTTAAAATGGTTTTCTGGGGGGTTTACTGAAAACGTCTTTGATAGCCTAATAGATGAATTTTTCTAATGCAGTGAATCCATGCATATATGATATTTATATGAATATTTTAGCAATGTAATATATTACGTTGAATTCTAGTTCTATGCCGTACAATGTATTGTGTTAAAGTATTTTTTTAAGTTTATATGTGAAGATATATGTCTATTGCAGATGTCCTTAAAGATTGCTTAAAACATTAATATGTACCCAATGTGGGATCTCTCAAAGCAGAAGGCATGAATATAGGGATTGAAAATCCCAATAAGCGTAATATTCAGGTGTTAGATGACTCAGTCTGCACAGTTATAAAGTATAGAAGGAGCCACCATCCTTTGGGAACAGGTGGCATGTTCCAGTGTGGTACCAAGCCATAAAGTGACAATTATCACCTTGAATTTTTCCACACAGTAGTAACACCTCTTCAGGAACAACCAAAGTAAGCAACAAGTGGTTTGTCCATTTCTAAGAATCTTAAAGAGTAATAGTTGGCTATAATATAAAGTATTAACTTGTCATTGGAAAGCTGGAGACAGTGGCCTTCATCAAAGATAGCCAATAGGGCCAGGTATTATTTTAAGGTGCAAACTTTTTGATCTGTCAGCAACAGGGAAATAATAGTTCAGGGTTTTTTTTTTTTGTTAAAAATAAGTACAATGTTTCTTTAGGTACTGGTGGTACACCAGGGAATCCAAAGGGCAAAAATCAGATCCTGGGAGCATACTGTTCTTCTGCCTGAGAACAAATAAATACTTTCAAAAGGAGATTAAAATAAAAAAAGAGCATTGATATTATTACCAGGGAAAAGATTGGAGGGAATTCATTTTTATTAGCAATTTAGTACAAATGATTTAAATTGGGCACCATATGAATTAAGTAAATAAATTACCTGGTGAGGAAGGTAATGCAAATTCTAGCAACAAAAGCCAAGCTTCGCGCACCTGAGTACATACCTGAAAGCCTGAGGATGGTGCAGCTCAGTGTAGTCAGCGGGGACAGCCAAGGTCACACACGCACATGCGCGTGCTGTTGGTTTACACCAGCTGTCAGAATGTGAGAAGCAGGCCTGTGCAGCAGTGGATGTAACATTTCATAAGGAAGGATTCATTCATTTTCTCAAATATTTATTGAGCTAGACATGGTGCTAGGAAGTACAGCTCCATTGGAGAGCAATTCAAATGTGGCTCCTGCCCACGCGCATAAAACATACAATTAAAAGTGACAAGAAGATAGGGCTCATCACATCAGCCCATCTGTGGGAGGGAACAAGCCAGGAGCCAGATGTGCAAAATGAATGCAAGCTGCTACTGGCCTCAGGGTGACCTTCCCCTAGAACTTCAGGCCCATCTTTGTTTTCAGGAGTCCAGTGCCCCGATCACCCCTCCAGTATCTCAGAGGTACGGACTTACTCTTCAGTAAGGCGTGGGAGTGGAGGAGGAGGTTGCTGAGGAATTGAGGGTCAGGCTGGGGGGCAGCAGTGGGATCACCAGTTCCTCCTGATCCCCAGTGTTAGGCTGGGGGCGTTTTGGGACCTGGAACAATCTCCTCATCTTATGGGCCCCTCCAGTCACCTGACCTGCCTTATCTCCTCCATCCCAAGGTGGCCTAGTGTTGGAGAGCCAGTGTCTGAATGCGATTACAAGCTTCCTCACCCAGGTGCGGCATCCCCGTCAGACCTTTCCTGCCACAAGAGCACTAAGTAGGAGCAGCTGGAGTGACAGGTTGTACAAAGTAGTTTAGTCTATAAAGTTAACACAGTCTCAGCTGTGCCTGAGGATTGACCTAATTGCCGTGCACCTCTGACTTCATCGTATTTAGCATGTGTCAAATTCTGTGACTAGTCTCCTGTATGATGAAATATTCTATTTCACTGCAGAATAACCTCAAAATCTCAACGGCCCCCAATTACAACGTCTTGCTCTGCAGTCGGCTAGTGGGTGCAGTGGTTACACTGCAGGCCGTGGGTCTGACCCAGCTTTCCACAGGGCGGGTCCCAGATGAAGGAGTAGCGTTCCCTGGGACGGGTTCTTTCTCATGGCAGAAGCACAAGAGGCCAAGCCACACACCTGCAAGCACAAATACGGCCCCTGCTCACATGTGATGTGTGTGGAGTGTGGTCATTCTGTTGGGCAAAGCACAAGGCCCAGCCCAACCTAGGGGGGTGGGCGGTCCACACCCAGGGACCCGACAGTGCACAGATGCTGCAAGATAGGGTATTTTTGTCTTTTTTTTTTTAATTTGTTCTCAAGATAGTTTTAAAGATGGGAAAGGAATGATTTTTCTCGTTTTACAAACATTCTGTAATTTTTGGAAGTTGTTTAATATTGTAATAATTGGAAGGGAATCAGGCGGGGGCCGGGGATTTAAGGTGAGATGAGGAAAAGCCTGTATTCAGACATCTCTGCAGAATGGAAAGACCCCGGAGGCTCCACACAGGACGGTTTCATGACAGTTATAGAATGAGGGCTGCTCTGGAGGGTCTGCAGGATGCCTGGGAAAGCTCAAGCCTGGGCACAGGGAGACCAGGGGCGCGGGAGTTGCTGGGAAACAAATAGTCTAGCTACGCCTGAGCAGCACACTAGATGAGGGAGGAGGCAGGTCTTCCCAGCCAGCCCTCCCCAGGGGTCTGGATGGCACTCGTGAGAAAGCCACATGCCCGATTCGGTAAAAGAAACTGTCAGGAAGAAACAGGTGGCTCAAGTCTGACGGGAAGGCTGGGATCCAGTTCAGCGAGCACAAGAGAATGTGCAACCGGAAACCCAAGCAGGGTCGTACCTCAGGGACCATTGGCGAGGATGCCGCAGCCACATGGCACTGCCACCTAGTAGTAAATGCCACCTGTGTCACCCCCACTACCACAGTAATTCCTCAATTGTCTCTGCCAGCCATGAGCCCAAGATTAAAATACGAGAAGGGAGGATATGATTGGGGCAACCTCAGGAATGCATTCATTCTGCAGCTGCCAGAACGTCAGAGATTATCTGGCTTCTGTAGATCTAGTAGCAGAAGTCAGGATTCTCGGAACGTGCTTTGTAGAGATTTGCCCGAAAAGGAAAGGTAGCTGAGTAACCAGAGGTAATGATGGAAGTGCGCTCCACCAAGTCCCCTGGCTGATGTACATTCTTTGCGCCACGTTAAACATCAAAAATCCTGCTCCCATCTAGTGTGTTACAACGGGCCTCGAACAGAACAGTGGCTCAGCCCTGCCCAAAGGCAGAAGGGAGACAGTCCCAAGCTGCTTCAGTTTCTTCATCCAGCTCTTAATCTAGGATATTAGGGGGTGCCTCTTCCTCTAGTTCTGTCATGGTTCTCTCCCTATACTCTAGAATGTGTGGATTAAAGCTAACTACCACAGCATGCCTCCAAAGTGCAGTCCAGGGACCCCTGGGGTCAACGAGGTCCTCCCCCAACTACACCTCTGGCAGAAGCCACTCCGTGTTCTTGAACCAAGACAACGTCCTGCGACAGACGGAACACACAAGCAGTAAGACAACACAGCTGCCTTCTATTAAGCCAAACATTAAAGCTTGGCACAAATGTAAAACCAATGCCACTGTTCTACTCATCAATTTCTTTTTTTAAGTTACCATGTAATGGAATTACTGTTTTTAACTAATAAAAATTTTAAAACTTATTGGCTTCAATTTCTACCGTGGTAAATGTTGATACAATTCACAAAAACAAAAACTCATTGAGGTCCTCAACAATTTTTAAGAGCGTTAAAGGGGTTCTGTGACCAAAACCTCAGCACTGTTGCCCTATATTATAGTGGGGAAAAGAGAGAGGGAAAAAAATTAAAAGTGGATGAAATATATTAAAATTCATGTGACATAGCAGAGAAGGAAAAATAATAGACCCTCATCCTTTCTGCACGAGATCCGAGGATGGCTGCTTCTCCTGTGAGAAGACACTCCCATCGCCTTCCACCAGCACCTCAGTAGCGGGGTTATTTTATCCAGTGGGGTAATTTACACCTTCGTTCCTGGGGCCCCGAGGCCTTTGCTGGTCCTGCTAGCGTCTCTCTAATTTCACCTACAATACAGAGGGGCCTAGGGGATCTCCTGGATTCTAGCCATAAGCCTCCCCTCTTTTTGTAGCAGCAACACTATTTCCCCTAGATGATCCTTCAAAAGGTTAGTGCTGCTGGCGGGGGTGGTTAATCCTGACTACCAAAGGGAAATAGGAATAGACAGGCACTCCCCTTGGAGCTCACAGGGCACATTCCCTTTGTGTTTTCAGGATGTCCTGTTTGTTAAATAGCTTCACAGAGGGCAGGGGAGGGGAAGTGGTTTTGAAACCTCTCTGTACACAGCAGCTCACAGCGCTCTGGCTCCCCTCCCAGGCCCTCTGCCTCTGCCCCTCTTCTGTGTGTGGGTCCCTCTCCTTTCATTCTGCATCCACACCTCAACCACAGCCAGACATCTGTGGGCCTCATGCTTCCTCCCGGAACATCAATGCCACTTGTGCAGAATCTGGGCCTACGTGGTCCATCACATCTCTTATCCCAGCCCAATCCCTGATGGTCCCTTCCACAGGGGCCTGCCCTCCTGGACAAGGGCCAACCTGTTACCACCCCCAGAGTCACCAGCCCTCCTCCCTCTTCTCTATACTGTGATCCCCTCTTCGGGCCTCTCATCAGCCTGAACAACTGTCTAGAGCTCCTACATGGCTAACCGCCCTCTCTTGGCCACTCTGGCATTTTAACGTGGCCCTTCCAGGCTTTAACCAAGGGCAGTGAGTACTGTGGGAAGTTCAAGGACTAGTCCACCAATCTGAGCGAGACCCTTCTAGGAAGCCAGTCCCCCACCACACTGGGTAACCAACAACTAGTGAGAACAAAGTCTGGGCCCCCCCTCCTGTTTGTGGCAACTGTACCCAGCCAGGGCTGCTCTGACCTGTCCCCCCATAGCCTCACCACAGGACTCCCTGTTGGGGCGGGGGGTGGGGGGCTTGCTGTTCTGGTTGTTAAATATTTTGAACATCACTTGAAGCCCTTTAGTCAAGGTCTGGCTTGCCCTTCTCTTCATTCCAGCTCTGCTTAGCCTTACATTTCGTCCTTGGTCCCTGACTGGCTCTTGTCCCCTTGGACCTGACACCTAAGCGTGGTCTCCAGACTGACCCTGAGGACTAGGCCAGACTCTGCCCCTCCCTGGGGTGCACACTGTGACCCACAGGGGCTCTAAACACATCAGGCGCGTTGCCAAGAGCTGGGAGGTGAAGGCCATGGCCGTGTGGACACGAGCCCCAGCCTCAGAGGCCGAACAACACCCGGACATCGAGTCTGGGATTGTCTCTCACCGCCACCATCCTCCCAGGAGGCTGCAGGCAGAAGTCAAGAGGGGGAGGCGGGGCCTAGTCTGGGACGTCCCTGAGGCCCCGCCCACCCATGGATCCTACTTGAGGCCCCTGAGCAAGTGAGAAGGGGACATTTCAGAACAGGCCATGCAGGCTACCCAGTGCTCCACTGATGGCCTGGGCCAGTCCTGGGGGGCCATGGAAGGGAAAGGCCCAAAAAGGAAGACGGTCCAGGTCCCTTCCTCAGGAGGATGGCATGTCCCCACATTACAAAGTCAAGTGACAGTCAGCCATGTGTCAAAAACACACTGTCTTAGCTCAAGCTGAGCTACCATAAACTAGGTGACTTAAAGAACATAAATTTGTTTCTCACAATTCTGAAGGCCGAAAGTCTGAGATCAGCATGCCAGCATGAGAGATTCTGGTGAGAGCTCTCTTCCTGGCTTGCAGATGGCAAAGAGAAAGAGGAAGGAAGCTCTCTGGTGTCTCTTCTTATGAGGGCACCAATCCCATCATGGGGGCACCACCTTCATGACCTCATCTAAACCTAATGACCTCCTGAAGGCCCCATTTCCAACTAGTATCACATTGGGAGGTGGGGCTTCAATTGATGAATTTTGAGGGGACACAATTCAGTCCATAGCACACACTAGGTACAGAAGGTGCAAAGGCAGGGGACCAAGCCTAAAATTCACTCAGATCACATTTCCTGAGCAACTACTGTGTACCAAGTGCAATGGTAATGCCCAGATGTGAGATAACAAAAAAAAAAGCCAGAAATACACACACACACACACACACACACACACACACACACACACACGCACACACACACGTATTGTTCTCTGGCCCCAGTTTCTGGCACAGAGCTCCTAAAACCCTTGTTCTCCCTAAGCAGTCAGAGCACGGAGCATCTTTTGTTGTAATGAGGAGACTCTGGGTGGTTCCTGGAAAGGGGCTGGTCACCAGAAAGACCAAACCATGATTAGAAGCTTGGGATGTTCAGCCCCAGACCCCCATCCTCCAGAGAGGATGAAGTTAATAATTGATCATGCCTATGTAAAGCCTCAGTAAAATCCCAATAGCACAGGAATCGAGAGCTTCCAGGTTGCTGAGCACATCTACACCAGGAGCGTGCTGACCCCCCGACTCCATAGGGACAGAAGCTCCTGCATGCAGGACCCTCCCAGTCCTCAATTTATGCATCTCTTCATCTGGCTATTTACCTGTATCCTTTATCACATCCTTAAATAAACTGGGAAACATAAGTGTACTTGAGTTCTGTGAGCCACTCTAATAAATTAATTGAACCCACGGAGGGGGTCTTTGGAACCTCCCAGCTATAGCCGATTGATCAGAAGCACAGATGATAACCTGGGTTTGCAAGTGGCATCTGAGGTGAAGGTGGGAAGGATGCAGTCTTGTGGGACTGAGTCCTTCACCTGTGGGATCAATGAGTAGATAGTGTCAGATTTGAGTTGAAATGTAGGAGACCCAGATGGTCTCACAGAGAATTGCTTACTGTGGGGAAAAAAACCTCCACACATTTGGTGACCATAAGTATCAGAAGCGAAGTGTTCTGTGTGAGTGGTAAAGGAGACTCACAGGAAATAAAGACAAAGGTAGACTAAAGTGAGTTTCTAAAAAGACTTTTATTAAAGTATAGCTAACATACAATTTTGTGTTAGCTTCAGGGGTACACCACAGTTATTCAACATTTATATACCTAAAGAAGTGATCACCATGATAAGTGCAGCAACCTTCTGACACCATATTATACTATCGCAATATTATTGACTATATTCTCCATGTTGTACATTACATCCCCAAGACTTATTTGTGTTTTTTTTTAAACAGAAGACACACAGAGATATCTTTTTTAAGATTTTATTGGGGAAGGGAAACAGGACTTTATTGGGGAACAGTGTGTACTTGCAGGCCTTTTTTCCAACTCAAGTTGTTGTCCTTTCAGTCTTAGTTGTGGAGGGCGCAGCTCAGCTCCAGGTCCAGTTGCTGTTGCTAGTTGCAGGGGGCCCAGCCCACCATCCCTTGCGGAGTTGAACCGGCAACCTTGTGGTTGAGAGGACACGCTCCAACCAACTGAGCCATCCGGGAGCTCAGCAGCAGCTCAGCTCAAGGTGCCGTGTTCAATCTTAGTTGCAGGGGGTGCAGCCCACCATCCCTTGCGGGACTCGAGGAATTGAACTGGCAACCTTGTGGTTGAGAGCCCACTGGCCCATGTGGGAATCGAACCGGCAGCCTTCGGCGTTGGGAGCTTGAAGCTCTAACTGCTTGAGCCACCGGGCCGGCCCCTGGACTTATTTGTTTTATACCTAGAAATTTGAACCTCTTATTTCCCTTCACCTTTCCCCCCCTTTTAATTTTTTCAATTATAGTTAACATTCAATATTATTTTACATTAGTTTCAGGTGTAGAGAATAGTGGTTAGACATTTACATAATTTAAGAAGTAATCCCCCTGACTAGTCTAGTACCCACCTAGCACTATACATAGTTACTACCATATCATTAACTATATTCCCTATGCTTTACTTTACATCCTCATGACTATTTTGTAACTACCAATTTGTACTTCTTAATCCTTTCACCTCTTTCACCTCGCCCATCTGGCAACCATCAGCTTGTTCCCTGCATCTATGAGTCTGTGTCTGTTTTGTTTACTTGTTTGTTTTGTTCTTTAGATTCCACATATAAGTGAGATCACATGGCATTTGTCTTCCTTTGTCTAACTTATTTAATTTAGCCTAATACCTTCCAGGTCCATCCATGTTGTCACAAATGCTAAGATTTCATTCTTTTTTATGTCTGAGTAATATTCCATTGTATAAATGTACTACTTCTTCTTTATCCAGTTGTCTATTGATGGGCACTTGGGTTGCTTTCATATTTTGGCTATTGTAAATAGTGCTGCAGAGAAAATAGAGGTGCATATATCTTTTCAAATTAGTGTTTTGGATTTCTTCAGATAAATAACCAGAAATGAAATTGCTGGGTCATAAGGTAGTTCTATTTTTAACTTTTTGAGGAAACTCCAAACTGTTTTCCATAGTGTCTATACCAATTTACAATTCCATCAGCAGTGTGTAAGGGTTCCCTTTTTTCTGCATCCTCACCAACACTTGTTTTTTGATTTATTGATGATAGCCATTCTGATGGGTGTGAGGTGGTTTCAGTTTGCATTCTCTCTGATGATTACTAATGTTGAGTATCTTTTCCTATGTCTGTTGGCCATGTGTATGCACTCTTTGGAAAAATGTCTGTTCAGTTCCTCTGCTCATTTTTTAATTGTATTGTTAGTTTTTTTTAGTGTTAAGTTGCATGAGTTGTTTATACATTTTGGGTATTAACCCCTTATCAGATGTACCATTAGTGAATATCTTCTATTCAGTAGGTTGTCTATCTGTTTTGTTAGTGGTTTCCTTTTGTGTGCAAAAACTTTTTAATTTAATGTAGTCCCATTTGCTTACTTTTTTTTCTTTTGTTTTCTTTGCCTGGGGCAACACATCAGAAAAATATATTACTATGAGCAATATCAGAGAGTTTACTGACTATGTTTTCTTCTAGGAGTTTTATGGCTTCAGGTCTTACAGTTAAGTCTTCAGTCCATTTTGAGTTTATTCTTGTATATGGTGTCGTTTAGTATCATTTTCTTTGCATGTATCTGTACAGTTTTCCCAACATCATTTATTGAATAGATTGTCTTTACCCCGTTGAATATTCCTGCCTCCTTTGTCATAGATTAATTGACCATACAAGTGTAGGTTTATTTCTGGGCTCTCTATTCTATTCTATTCTATTGATCTACGTGTTTGTTTTTATGCCAGTACCATGATGTTTTGATTACTATAGCCTTTTAATGTAGTTTGATATCACGTAGCGTGATATCTGCAACTTTGTTCTTTTTTCTCAACATCATTGTGGCTATTTGGGACATGTTTTTTTGTTTCCTCCTTTTTGCTGCCTCTCTGTGTTTGTTTCTATGTATTAGGTAGATATGTTATGTCTCTCAGTCTTGGCAGGGTGACTTTACATAGTAGGTTTCTGTGGGGCCCAGTCTCCCTGGTCACCTGAGCCCGATGCTCCAGGAGTGTCCCTTGTGTGGGTTGCGTGTGCCTTCCTATTGTAGTTGAGCCTTGATTGCTGTTAACACATCAGTGGGTGGGATTGACCCTCAGGCTGACTGGCTGTGAGGATTGGTCACAAACACGGTGCACACAAGCTGCTGTGTGGGACCTGACCCCATTGAGTGGGATTTGCCCCAGCGGGTTCTGGTGCCTACTGAGACTACTCTTTGTGTGTGCTGCTTGTGGAGCCAATTTGGGAGGTGCTCTGTTGTGGTTTGAAGCTGACCACCACATGTGCTGGTTCTAGGGCCTCTTGGGAGAGGCTCCTGTGCAGGCCATGGTCAGCTGCTGCCTGTCACTGGTCCAGGGCTACCTGATAGGAGCTACAAAGTGACCCACAATTGGTTGCTGCCAGTGCTAGACCTGGTGGTGCATGGGAGAGGCCACACTTTGAACTGAGGATGACTGCCACCAGTACCGGGTCTGGGGCAGCTCAGCAAAAGGCCCAGGGCAGCTGGAGGCCTGCCACCACCTGCCAGCTTTCCATAAGGCTCAGCTGCTGAAAGAGACTCAGCTGGTATGAGAGTTGGGTGGGACGGGGTCTCAGGAAGTCACCAGCATGGCGTGAGTGGTGTTCAATTGGTTAATGCAGATTCAGATTTAAGACCAGTTCTGAACCTGAATCCACTATGCAAAGTCTCAGAGCACACCAAGACTACCTGCTGCCTGCCTGGGGCATGCAGACCCCCAAAAGTTGTCCAAGAAAGATTGCAGCATGGACCAATACTGGCTGCCCAAAGGCTGCTGAATTAGCCTTTGGTGGCAGTTGAGTTGGGTGGGACAGGGTCTCAGGGAGTCCCAAGAATGGGGCGAGTAGTGTTCAATGGGTTAATGCAGATTCAGATTTGACCCCAGTTCTGAGTCTAGGTCCACTCCACAGAAGTCTCAGAACACACCAAGGCCAGCTGCCACCCACGTGGTGTATGTAGTCCCAAGAGTTGTCCAAGAAAGACTGGAGCTCGGACCAACATCAGCTGCCTACCAGCCACAAAAAAGCCACTGGTGTTGTGTAAATTAGTGGGGCAAGTCCCAGGGACTCACCAGGGTGGAGTGAGCAGAGCTCACCAGGCCAATGAAAATTCAGATTTGGCTGTCTTGGGGAGGGCTCAACACAGGGAAAATTGTGGCTTTCCCTCCAGCCCTTGCTCTGAAGCCACAACTCAGTGTCTTCCCATATGTCACTGGCACCTCCCCAGCCACAGTCTCTCCACCAGATCGCAGGGTGAGTTCTTGGGAGTGTGAGAGTTGTGTGCAGGCCCCTTAAGAGAATGTCTAGGTTTCCCACAGCCCTCCGTCTCACCCTGATGGACAGAATCCCTGCTGATTTTCATAGCCAGAAGTTGTGAGGGGGCTTCTCTTTCTGGCAATGGTGTTCTGGGCTGGGGAGCTGGGGCTGGATCCCTCACTTTTCTGGGTGGGTGACCTCTGCAGCTGAGATATCCCTCCTGATTTTCCACCACTACACGTGGGTGTGAGGCCAGCCTGTTTCACGTCTCTGCCCCTCCTACCAGTCTTGAGATGGCTGCTTCTTTATATTTTTAGTTATAGGACTTCTGTTCAGCTAGTCTTTGGATGGTTCTCCAGTTTGATTTTTCTATAATTTAGTTGAAATTTTAATGTGGTCATGAGAGGAGGCAAGTACAGCGTTCACTTACTCTACCATCTTGACAGGAACATAAAGTGAATTTTTCTAATACACAGGTGGGCTCACCACAAATGACACATGGCCCAGTGCCCTTGAGAAATTTCCAGTCACCCATGGAGCACTGAGGCCTGAGAGGTGATAAAAATACAATGATATAGGTTCTGTTGAGAAGCAGAATAGGACTACCTGAAACCAGGCAGGGCCTCAGGAGGGCGGCTCCAGGAGGAAAAGGGAGGGGCAGTGCTTGAGCATGAGTGGGGGCCAGCCTGGTGAAGAAGACAGGGAGATGCCTCAGCGTGGGCAGGTCCAAGACCATGAAGAGATGGAGGAAAGATCAGTCAGGATGCCTTGATGATAATTAATAGTGACCTAAGCAATAAGTTATGTCACCAAAAATCCCTGATCAACAATTCACCAACAGAGGCAGGCCTTCCTTTGTCCCATTCTCATCCTCAACTGTTGGCGGTATCTGCCCCCAGGGTTCCTATGTACAGCTATAGGTGTCACATATAGACGAGGTGATGGCCACAAAAAGGAGTTCCCTTGTATGCGTCTTTTTGTCAGAGAGGAAAACCCTTCCCAGAGACTCTTCTTTTATTCTGCTAGGCCAAGATGGGATACAGACCAAAGCATTGACAAAAGGGATGTTGTCCCCATCAGGTGTGGACCTGCCATGAGCCCATCCTGCAGGTGGTGGAGGATCGCCTCCCTGAGCCATGAGGTGAAGTTGGGGACAGAGAGAGCTGGACCAGCTGGCAGGCAGAGGGGTGATCACAGGACTGCATGTCCTTCCATGTTCCACTGGGAGGGATGCAGGGGATGGGAGAAGGAGTAAGGAGAGGGAGAGAAGCAGGTAGCAGATCAAGATTGGCCTCATGAGTGGAACGGTGAATTTTAGTATCTAGAGGGCCATGGAAACTGCCAAAGAATTTAAGCAGATTTATGTTTTAAAAGATCATCCAGCCATAGCAAAAACAAACAAAAAACAAACAAACGAAAAATTGGAAAGAACCTAAATGCCCATTATGTATACCTAGGCCAAAATATTATGCAGTCTCTTAAAAAGATGTTTTATAAAGAATTTTCAGAGTCTAAGATAATACTATATAATACTAAAGGGAGGGAAAGACAGGTTAAAAACAATGTTAAAAATATTCATAGGAAAAATACTGGAAGGAAATAAAGCAACAGGTACAGGTGCTTTTTATCTTTCTACTTTTCTGTATGTAACCGTTTTTCTACAATGAGTGCATCTAACTTTTATATGCAGCAAGGTGAGTGATTTTGAATTTTGACAAAGTATGGTTGTTCAGGGGATGATGAGTAAAGGAGAAAGGGGAAGGTATGAGAGACATTTATGAGGAGATCTGATAAGAGCTTGTGAGGTGGGTAGGAAAAATAAGGAATTTAGGGCAGGCTGAGCTTGAGGTGTGACCCAAGTGGTGAGGTGGGGAGACAATTCAGGAACAATTCCTGGTGGGGGAAGTGAAGGAGTCTTCCAGCAGAGACCAATTCATGGAGGGTGGAGGGCATCAGCACCCCACCCCCCAAACCCACAGACCCTGGGTCCCTGTGTCAGCCTTCCCCTTCTGCTTTCAGATGGGCTTTCCTTCCTCTGACAGCAAGGCCACTGAGACCCCTCACCATACCTGAGACAGCCCTGGTGCAGCTCACATTCAGTAACTAAGAGAAGGTCTTCCCTCTGCCCCATCACTTCCTGGACTTTCAGCCCACTCTCACGAACCTTGTTGACATAGGTGCCCACCATAAAACACACTGCTTTTGAGTCCCCAGAGCGGGTGTGTTTAAGCTCTGGAGGAAGTGGTGACGATGGTTATCAGTGCTGTGTCAGAAAGAATTCAGTCTGGTGCAGACCGACTTGTGTCCCTCCATGCACCTTGGCATCTGGAAGTCACAGGCATGGCTATCAGAATTCATTTCCACCAGCCCAGAGCCAAACACAAAAGGTCTGGGGAAAAAGAGCTCTGCTCAGGGGCAGGAGACCAGAATTTAAATCTAACCCTGGAAGCCAGATGACCCAGGACAGGCCACTGACCTCTCTGAGCCTTGGGGCTGTTGACGAAAGAGCATCCACCCTATAGAAAAGTTTTATAAGAGTTTATTTGAGCCAAAATTTTGAGAACATGCCTGGAAGCAAAATCTCAACAGATTGACAAAATGCTCTGGAGAGTGACAGTTTTTTGCAGTTCCTTTTATGCATTTATTATCAAAGGAAAAAACATAAGGAAGGTACATGAAATCCACTGGTGGTAGATGAAGGAAGTGGGAGAAAGCAAAACAGGGAAATCTCTAGGATTGCATAAAAAGCAAAAAGAGACCTACTTCTTTTACATTGGTGGGCACAGGATAGTTAACAATGAACACTTACAGCATCGAGAGATAGCACTTGGAGAACAAGAGAACACTGAGGGTTTTGTGGTCTGGTGCTCCGCTGGTGCTTGTGCCTTCAAGGGGTCTCGAAAAGAAAATCACCCTGACATTTCAAAGGTACATTATCTTAGATGCCTAAGGACAATGGACAAGCTCATTTAAGGTAAAGATTGACCTTTGCTAAGGAAGCTACATGCCTGGAACACGACCACCCACTATGACCTGCCCAGAAAGGAATTTGTGATCAGGGGTCAACTTTGTCAGATCACCAAGGTGGCCACCAGTGACCAGTGATGGGATCCCTCAGGGTGCCGAGGGGTGCTGGGAAGCCAGTGAGTTTCCCACCAGCCCAGAGGTGTCCCCTCCAGCTGGCCCTTGGCAGTTGCTCTGGCAGTCCAGGATCCCCACCTGCTGCCCCTGGGCAGGGCACCCTGCACTTGCTTACAGGAACCTCCACGGGGCTTATAGGAAGCCCCCTGGGCCATGAACCTCACAGGCTTTCCCACACAATCGTCCCCCAGGGCTGAGTTTCAGCTGGGCCTGCCTTTGTTAATGTCTATACACCACATTCCTGGAGCCAGAAGGGAGGCTGTGTCACATGCACCATTGCACCACCACCACAACCACCAACGCACCGCCACCACAACCGTGCCACCACCACAGCACCATCACTGCACCACCACCTCACCACCCCGCACCACCACCACTACCACCACCACCACACCACCACCACCGCACTACAACCACCACCACCGCACCACCACCACCACTGCACCACCATCACCACCACCTCACCACCCCGCACCACCACCACCACCACCACCACTACCACCACCACCACACCACCACCACCGCACTACAACCACCACCACCGCACCACCACCACCACCACTGCACCACCATCACCACCACCACCGCACCAGCACACAATCAGTGGATCAGGCAGACAGAGGAGGCTCCCCTCCTCCTCCAGGAGATTAGCATCAGACACACCCTTTTGCTAAGGCTGGCAGCTTGGAGAATCTGGCCATGCCCTAAAGGCCCAGGCCAAACCTGCAGGCCTCACCTCAGCGCACTGTCTTTGTTGGGTCCTACTGAAGGTCTGCAGATGATGGTAAAAGTCTGGCTCTTCCTTCAGGTCTTAGCTTCAGCATCACCTCCTCCAGGACGCTTTCCTTGATCCCCTCCATCCCCTTCACACACACACACACTTAGAATGGACGAGGTGCCTCTGGCTTCCCCATCTCATAGCGTTTACCCTGCTACAGTAACACAATCTGTTTCTGCATCTGATTCCTTCCAGGGCAGGGATCTCCTCAAGGGCTGGGCCATTGCTGCTGTCCTTGGATCAGTTTAAGAATAAACAGCTAGGTCAACCAGCTGGCATCTGTGCCAGCTTCTGAGCCATCTCCTGGACTGTCCAAAGAGGACATGAAGTGAGAAGCTGGAGCTGAGAGAAGGGAGGTTGGAGAAAGCAAGTGTGGTGAGAAGCAGCCAGAGCCCCTCAGCAGAGAAGCTGGGCTCAGTAGCAGGGCAGGGCAGCCACTGGGAGTGCCAACCGGAAGGCAAAGGTTCCAAGGCCATGGGAGGAGAGGGGCAAAGGCCAGCCAGAGCCACCAACACATATGTGCCAGGTACAACCAGGGACCTCCCATGTGTTTAACCCGGGGTCGGAGGGTGGCATGGAGCCACAGCGGGAGTGGTTCTAGAGCACAGGGCTCACTGCTTTGACCTCCGAGGGGCCAACAAGAGACTGAAAATTTTGTTCCGGGCCCCAGAGGTAGAGCAAAGCCCAGCGCTTGGACTCAGCGTGTCTTGGACCTTTCATCTCCCTGGACTGAGAGGTCTCAGCTGGTGGGACACAAACCCTTTCAGTTGAGCGACTCGTATTGGGGCCAAGGCCTGGGCTGGTCTTCTGACCACAGTGTGAGTCTGGTGGCGGCCCGGGAGCCAGGCGTGGACAGTGCCAGCCCACTCCTCCTGAATGCCCTGTCTACCTGTTAGCCATGGCTGAGGGCTCCCAGTGGTGGGCTCTGGCTGCACTCCACCTCCACACCTACCTCCCGCCCTTCTTCCTCTCGAGCAGACACAAGTCATCACCTGCAAAGGCCCATTGCCTTTGTTTCTCAGTGGTGCTCTCATCCCAGCAGCACCACGAGGCCAGGGCTAGCCGAGTGTGTGCCATGCCCAGCCTCAGCACAGGGCTGTGAGGACCTGGGTCAGCCCAGCAGTCCTTCCCACCCCCCATGCTCCCCTAAGGGAACCCATTGCACCTCCACTCGCTCAGGGGCCATCCTGCTGTGTTGTGATGTACTGGTTGAGCTCAAGTTCAAGGCCCAGGAAGATCATGGGAAAGTGATGGCCGCTGGGGACCTTGAAGAGGAAGGAGAAGCCACACCTACGCCAACAAACAAGCCCAGACAGGAAATCACTTGAGGTCAGTGAGCTCACTCCTGTGACTCAGGGGTTGGACTGACTTCCTGTCACTCGGGGAAGTTCCCATGGGCCACAGGCTGCCCAGCCCTCCCCATTCCAGCCCAGGAAACAGGTCAGGAAGCACCTCCCTGAGTTGCACACTGAGCTGCAGCACTTCCTGGGTGGCCTACAGACTCTAGGAACGAGAGCCTCTCAAGAGCCCCCAGGGGCCCAGGTCCTGTAATGACCCACGACGTGCCGGCAGGAAGGTGCAGTATTGCATCAGCCCCCACTTTATCCTTCAGTTCTGAGACTGCAGTACTCCTCCCTCCCTGATCCCGGGGTGCCCTAGAGCTCTCCTTTGAGACTCTCCACAGTTATTACCACAATCACTTGTGCAATTGGTGACTTCCCCAAAAGTCGCTGTGGGAGGGCAGGGACTGCTGCTCTGGACAGACTGGCTCTGTACGAAAATTCATTTCATCTTCTCAGTGAGTTCAGAAGGAACTTGAAATTTCTGCCAGAGCAGTTTCTGCTTCCCCCCTTCTAACTGGAGATATGAAGTATAATTTTGCCGCAACCCATTATTTTATCTTCCTCTGTTAATTTTGTGTGCGTTAGGTTTCTTTTTTCTTTTTTCAACAGTTTTTCAGGTAAGTATTTAACCCAGTGGCATCGAGTCATTCCTTTAAAATGGCTTTGGTTCATCTTCTAGGAGGTCTCCCTGGTAACGTCCAATCCCAGGTCCCACATCCTCACCTTTCTTTCTGGGTCTTGAGTGTGTTCACGCTTCTCTTTATGTGGTGGCTTCTTCTGCTTCCCTGAAGATGGGAATTGTCCTCCAAAGCATCTTCTTGTGTTCTCTATGGCTCTTCTTTCTTTTGATGGGCTTTGAAGGCTGTTTTAGTTGGAGCTACATAAAATGTGATGTGTTTTCATCCATCCATTTTCTTGATCTTTCTGGTAAGGCCCAATATGTCCGAATATCTACATTTCTCATCTTGCAGGTCTTTCCGAAAATTCTCTATTTTAAGCTCAGGTAAAGAGTTAGAGGTTTTTTTTGTTTGTTTGTTGGATTGTTTGTTTCCCCTTCCCCTCTACTCCCTTCCCCCTCGCCCCCAACTCTGAGTCAAGCCCTTGTCGTTCTCCGTCTAGTTGTGGAGGACGCAGGTCACTGGCCCATGTTTGTATTACAAGCCTTGCACTCCCCCGGCTGAGCCAGTTGGTCACCGGCCACCAGCCGGCTGCTCACGGCCGCTCACGGCAGCCCAGCTCCAGGTCGAGCCATTGTTCACAATCTTAGCTGTAGAGGGTGCAGCTCATTGGCCCATGTGGGAATTGAACAGGTGACCTTGGGGCTAAGAGCACGGTGCTCCAAGCACCTGAGCCACCCGACTGCCTGAGTTGGAGTTTTTGAGCTCTTTATTGCCTCCAGTATTTGTTTTTCCTTTTAAAAAACAATCAGAAATTTATTATCTTACATGATTACAAATCCCGAGAGAGGACTGCCTTCACAGTCCACTGATTCAGTAGCTTAATGACATCATCAAGGACCTCCGTCTTTCCATCTGTCGCTGGCTTTGTGGTGGCTTTATTCTCAACCTAGCTGCAAGATGGCCACAGCAGTTCCAGGTGTCAGATGCAGAGAAATCAGAGAGAACATCTCATCCACCAGCTTCCTGCTAGCAACGAGGAAACTTTTTGACATACCCATTCTTTTTTTTTTTTTTTCAATTGTGGTAAATATTTATAGGGGGTCTGACAATTAAGTTCATGAACTTGTTGCAACGCTGTTGCTAACCTTTTTTGATATCAGAGGGATTATTCATTATGAATTTGTACCAACTGTACAAACAGTTAATCAAGTTTACTATTTGGAAGTGCTGAAAAGGCTGTGTGAAAAAGTTAGATGAAAACGATCTGAACTTTTCACCAACAATTCATGGCTCTTGCATGATGACAATGCACCAGCTCACATGGCACTGTCTGTGAGGGAGTTTTTAGCCAGTAAATAAATAACTGTATTGGAACACCCTCCCCACTCATCTGATCTGGCCCCCAATGACTTCTTTCTTTACCCAAAGATAAAGGAAATACTGGAAGGAAGACATTTTGATGACATTCAGGACATCAAGGGTAATATGACGACAGCTCTGATGGCCATTCCAGAAAAAGGGTTCTAAAATTGCTTTGAAGGGTGGACTAGGTGCTGGCGTCGGTGCATAGTTTCCCAAGGGGAGTACTTCAAAGGTGACCATAGTGATATGCAGCAATGAGGTACGTAGCACTTTTTCTAAGATTAGTTCACGAACTCAACTGTCATACGTATAACATAAAATTTGCCATTATTAAGTGTACAAGTTAAGGGCATTAATTACATCTACCCTGATGTACAAAAATCAGCACTACCCACTTCCCAAACCCTCTCATCATCTCAAACAGAAACTCTGTAGCCGTTACTTCCCATTCCTTTCTCTCCTCTCGCCCTCCAACCCCACCCCCCACCCCAAACCTCAATTCTACTTTCTGTCTCTGTGAATTTGCCAATTCTAGATATTTCCGATAAATGGAATCAAACAACATTTATCTTTTTGTGTCTTGCTGATTCCACTTAGCATGTTTTCAAGGTTCGTCCATGGTGTAGCATACATCAGAATTTCACTCCTTTTAATGGCTGAAGAATATAGCATTGTATGGATAACCACATTTAGTTTATCCATTCATCTGTGGGCATTTGGGTGGTGTCCACCCTTTAGCTATTGTGAATAATGCTGCAATAAACACTGGCAAAGAGCATCTGTTCAAGTCCCTGTTTTCTGTTCTTTTGAGTCTCTCCATACCTAGCAGGGGAATTGCCAGATCATATGGTAATTCTATTGTTAGTTTTTTGAGGAATTGCCAAACTGTTTTCCACAGTGGTTGCATCATTTTACATTTCCACCAGCAATGTATGAGGTTTCCAATTTCTCCACATCTTTGTTAACACTTTTCATTTTCTATTATATTATAGCCATCCTAGTAGATGGTGTCTTATTGTGGTTTTGATTGCTTCCCTAATAATAAAGATATTGAGCCTCTTTTCATGTGCATGTTGGATATTTGCATATTTTCTTGGGAGAAATGTCTATTTAAGTCCCCTTACCCATTTTTTAATTGGGTTATTTATCTTTTTATTGTTGAATTTTAGTTCATACATTCTGAATACTAATCCCTTATCAGGTATGTGATTTGCAGATATTTTCTCCCATTCTGTAGGTTGTCTTTTCACTGTTGATAATGTCCTTTGCTGAACAAAAGTTTTTAATTTTGATAAAGTTCAGTTTACCTATTTTCCTTTTGCTGCCCATGCTTTTGGAGTCATATCTAACTCCTCTGCCAAATCCAAGGTCATGAAGACATATACCTAAGTTGTCTTTTAGGAGTTGTATGGTTTAGTTATTATATTTAGGTCATTAACCAATTTTTTAGTTAACTTTTGTGCATACTGTGAGGTAGAGATCCAATTTCATTCCTTTGCAAGCAGAAATCCAGTTGTCCCAGCATCATTTGTTTAACAGACTATTTCTTTCCCATTGAATCTTGGCATCTTTGTCAAATATCAATTGGCGATAGATGTATGGCTTAATTTCTGGACTCTCAGTGGTAGTTGTCTATATGTATCCTTATGCCAGTACCACAGTGTTTTGATTACTGTAGCTTTGTGGTAAGTTTTTAAATTGGTAAGCGTGAGTCCCCCCTATGACTTCATCTCTTTTCAAGACTGTTTTGGCTACTTGGGGTCCCTTGCAAGTTCTTATCAATTTGAGGATTGGTTTTTCTGTGTCGGCAAAAACAAAAAACAAAACAAAAAAGGCTGTCTACATTTTGTTAGGGATTCTGTTGAATTTGTAGATCTCTTTGGGTAGTGTTGACATTTTAACAGTATTAAGTCTCCCTATCCATGAACATATCTTTCCACTTATTTAGGTCTTCTTTAATATCTTTCAACAATATTTTTTTAGTTTTCAGTGTAGAAGTCTTTCGTCTTTGGGTTAAATTTATTCCTAGGTATTTTTTTTCTTTTAGATGCCTTTATAAATGGAGTAGTCTTGTTAATATCTATTTTGGATTGCTTTTGCAATTTTTGTGTGCTGATCTTGTAACTTGTGACTGTGCTGAATTCATTTATTAGCTCTGGTAGCTTTCTTGTACATGCTTGGGATTTTCTATAAATGGGATCATGTCATGTGCAAACAGAGATAGTTCTACTTCTTCCAATTCAGTTTGGATGCTGTTCATTTCTTTTTCTTATCTAATTTCTCTGGCTAAAACTTCCAGTATACTGTTGAATATCAATAGTGAAACTGGCATCCTTGTCTTGTTCCTGATCTTAGGAGAAAATCTTTCAGTCTTTTACCGCTGAGTATGATGTTAGCTGGGATTATTCCTACATGGCTTCATCATGCGGAAATTCTCTTGTACTTCTAGTTTCTGGGTATTTTTATCATAAAAGTGTGTTGGATTTTGTCAAATGCCTTTTTGTGTAATTGAGATGATTGTGTGTTTTTCTCTTTCGTTCTATTAATGTGTTATATTACATTGATTTCTTTTTTTTCTAAAGATTTTATTGGGGAAGAGGAACAGGACTTTATTGGGGATCAGTGTGTACTTCCAGGACTTTTTTTTTCCCCAAGTCAAGTTGTTGTCCTTTCAGTCTTAGTTGTGGAGGGCGCAGCTCAGCTCCAGGTCCAGTTGCCATTGTTAGTTGCAGGGGTCACAGCCCACCATCCCTTGCAGGACTTGAGGAATTGAACCAGCAACCTTGTGGTTGAGAGCCCACTGGCCCAGGTGGGAATCGAACAGGCAGCCTTCGGCATTAGTAGTACGGAGCTCCAACCGCCTGAGTCACAGGGCTGGCGCCTACATTGATTTTTTGATGTTGAACCACCTTCACATTCCTGGGATAAAACCCACTGGTCATGGTGTATAATCCTTTTAATATGATGTTGGATTAAGGTTGCTGATATTTTGATGAGGATTTTTATATCTATATTCATAAGGCATGATAGTCTTTAACTTTACTTCTTGCGATATCTTTATCTGGTTTTGGTATCAGGGCAATTTTGGTCTCATGGAATGAATTAGGAAGTGTTCCCTTCCCTTTTATATTTTGAAAGAGTTTGAGAAGGACTGGTGTTAATTCTTCTTTAAATGTTTGGTAGAATTCACCAGTGAAGCCATTAGGTCTTGGGCTTTTCTTTTTGGGGGAGGTTTTTGATTGTTGATTCAATTTGCTCACTAGTTATAGGTCTATTTAGATTTTCTTCATGATTCGTTTTTGATAGAATGTTTTTCTAGGCATTTTCCCATTTCATCTAGGTGATCCAGTTTGTTGGCATAACATTCTCTTATAATTCTTTTTCTTTCTGTTAGATTGGCAGTAATATCCCCAATTTCATTTCTGATTTTAGTTATTTGTGTCATCTCTTTTTTTCTTAGTCTAGCTCAAGTTTATTATCAATTTGGTTGATCTTTCAAAGAACCAACTTTTGGTTTCATTGATTCTCCCTCTATTGTTTTTATATTCTCA
Source organism: Rhinolophus ferrumequinum (assembly GCF_004115265.2). Lineage (NCBI taxonomy): Eukaryota > Metazoa > Chordata > Mammalia > Chiroptera > Rhinolophidae > Rhinolophus > Rhinolophus ferrumequinum. The sequence continues at coordinate 91,126,721 of NC_046291.1, read as the reverse complement.
ATTTTATTTATATCTGTTCTAATCTTTATTATTTCCTCCTAACTGCAAGCTTTGGGTTTAGCTTTCTTTTCTTTTTCTAGTGTCTCAAGATGTAAAATTAGTTTATTGATTTGAGTTCTTTCTTCTTTTTAGATGTAGGCATTTACAGCTATAAATTTTCTTCAGAGCACTGTTTTTGCTGCATCTGATATGTTTTAATAGGTTGTATTTTCTTTGGTCTCCACATTTTTTTATTTCACCTGTGATTTCTTTTATGATCATTGGTTGTTTAACAATGTGTTCTTTAGTTTCCACATATTGGTGAATTTTCCCATTTTTCTTCTTTCATTGATTTCTAGCTTCATACCATTGTAGTAAGAGGTAGGAGAAGATACTTTGTATGCTTTCAATCTTTTTATTTATTGAGACTTGTTTTGTGGCCTAATATATGGTATACCCAGGAGAATATTCCATGTGCACTTCAGAATGTTTCATCTGCTGTTGTTGGGTGGAGTGTTGTATAGATATCTGTTAGTTCCAGGTGGTTTACAGTTTTGTTTAAGTCCTCTATTTTCATATTGATCTCTGTCTAGATGGTCAAAGATCAATAAAGACATTTTCAGTCATTATTTCTTTAAATATTGTTTCTGCCCCTTTGTCTCTCTTCTCCTTCTAAGACTCTCATGTATATAGAAGTCTGCAACTATTATTGTAGAATTGCCTATTTCTCCCTTCAATTCTTCATACATTTTATTTCTTATTTTGGCTCTGTTATTAGGTGTGCATATGTTTACAATTGTTATAGCTTCTTGATATTAACCTTTTTATTAATATCTAATGTCAATCTTTGTCTCTTGTACCAGTTTTTTTTTTTATTTAAAAAGTCTATTTTTGTCTAATACTGGTATAGCCACTTTAGCTCTCTTTTCGTTACTATTTGCATGGAATATCGTTTTTTATCATGTTAATTTTAATCTAGTTGTGTCTTTGGATCTAAAGTGAGTCTCTTGCAGGCAGCACATAGTTGGATCATGTTTGTTTTTCTTAATCCATTCTGCAAATCTGCCTTTTGATTGGAAAGCTTAAACCATTTACATTTAAAGCAATTAGTGATAGGAAGGACTTACTTCTGCCATTTTATTATTTGTTTTTAGTACGTCTTATACATTTTGGTCCCTCATTTTCTCCATCACTCGCTTCTTTTGTGTTTAGTTGATTATTTGTAGTGAATCATCGGTGGAGACATGTGACACCCATGCACTGTATAACCTGGCACCTCAGAGATGCTATATGTTGACTGTCCAACTCAAGGACCGACTGCACCTTGGGGTCAGAAAAGCAAAGCTCTACCTACCTGCCTTCTTGGCCAGATATAACAGGTTTTGTCTTGAGATTGTGGGGACCTGGAACCCAGCAAGAAAAACAGGTCTGTCTGAGACAGTAGACTACCTAGATCTTGGGGGCTCATCAGCTTCTCTTGGGATATGACTCTTTCTCCTGACCTGGAATCCTGGGGATGGAGGTGCCCTGCCTGGATGGAGAAGTCCCAGGTTCCTCTGCACCTCACTTTGTTCTGGCCTTCAGTGTGTGTGGGGAGGGGGAGGGGAGGCTTCAGCTCTCAGCCTGCATCTTGGAGTACACAGAGCAGCATCAGCATGCACTTTCTGACTTTGCTTCAGGGAAAGCTCTGTCCTTAATTCAGAGGTCTCTTCACTGGGCCAGTGCTAACCACAAGGCAGAGGTATCTCCAGGGCAAGAAAGGGAGCACATGACAAAAAGGAGGAAAGTGGCACAGGGGAGGCTGACCACCATGGACAGCCTCACATGACCTTGGAGCACAGGGCCTCTTTGAGACCAGGCAGAAGCTCGGAAATTCCAGGCAGGATCTGACTGTGTATCCTTTACAGCACTTTAGTTCTGCCAACCAGCTGGTGGTGCTCTGAACATCTGAAGGATGCTGGGGCACTACTGGCAGGCAGAATCCTGAGGTCTGTCACTGATTATCAGCCAAAACAAACTCCAAGAGCCCAGCCTGCAGGCAGTGACAGACTTGGGTGAGAAGGTGGGAGATGAGGTAAGGAAAGTGTCACCACAGCCTGAAACCACACCCCAGCCAGCTTGGGCTCAGACCTCCACAGCGACCCCTCGGCAGGCAGTCTCGTGCTTGCACTGGCAGTACACCATGGGGTCTGTGGTCACTGTCTGGAGCACATTCTTTGCCGTCCTCTGAGGGAGGACTTGATGTTTTGAAACAAGCAAAAATCATTTGGAGCCAAGTCCAGGAAGCAAAGTACGGGATCCAGCTTTAAAAAACTGGACTTGACAAGATTGAGGGCAGATATCAGCTTTCCTTGAGCCTGAAGAGGAGAGGAGAGGGTGGTGGAGACAGGATCTCCAGAACTCTGAGCAGAGCCCAGAAGGAGGCTCCAGCATATCTGGAGGGGGACTGTCAGCCTGGTGGGGTCAGTGTGGCCTTGGGGACCACTCTGAAGGGCACTGTTGGCATGGAATCTCCATGTGACAGGACCATAATGGAGTTTGCTCACTGCTGTGTCCTGGGCACCTAGTAGGGAACCTGACACATAGTAGGTGCTCAATAAATAGTTGTTGAATGAGTTGTGTTGATGAGCACAAACTTAGTGAAGTTCAGAGAGTGCATCCAGTATGATTCTACTTATGAGAAGTTTAGAAGCAGGCAAAACTAAAGTCTGCTGTTTAGGGAGGCATAGATTGTTACCTTTGGCGGGTGGAGGGTCTGGGAAGAGACCTGGGGGGACGTTGGGGTCATCAGTTCTCTATTTCCTGACCTGAGATGTGGTTGCGACAGACAGTGTTTGCTTGATAATATGGTGTAGCTGTGCACTTATGCTTGTGTGTGTCTTGGTATGTGTGATATGTTTCATAACGAAGCATTTTTAAAGCCCTTTTTCTGTTTGAAACGATTCAGTCTTGAGACTACACACACTGTCATCTGCCGGAGAGAGAGCGGCAGGTGTGGACCCGAGCAGCTAGGCGGCTAGCAGGCCTGGGTGGCTGCCCCCATGGGAAGGAAGCTCAAGGTTTCCGAGGCCCAACAGCCCACGCCTCCTGCATCTAAACCCAAAGCCAGGAGGGAAAGCGGGAGAGCCTAGGCCTGGAGGTGTGGGGAGGAATCTAGGGATGGGGACTGGGGGAGAGGAAGAGCCACCCAGCAGGCTCCTGGGTGAGAGAGAGAGGAGTCAGAGGCCAGACAGGTACGGCCCTGAGACGTGGCTGCAGATAACAAGCGCGCTGTTCCCGGTGCTAATGACTCCTATCCCATGGCTGGGGAAAGGGGCAGTGAAAGCCTCCAGGGCCCAGGGACAACTCTGTCTGAGCTTTCCCTTCCTGGGGAGGAAGTATCCATCAGAGTTGGTCTTACACTCTCCCTAAAGGCGAATAAGCTCTAGCTGGGCTCGTTTGAGCCAACACCCAATTCCACAGTATTCTCTCTCACTTTCCCACTGGGCCTCACACCCTAGAGAAGCTGCCCTCCTGCAAACCGAAAGTGACCAGGGGACAGGAGAGAACTTTCCTTCCAGCTGGACCCGCCGGGTCTTTTCAGTGCTGCAGCGCCCCCCTGTGGTCACCGAGGACACCACGGTTCAGGTAGCCGCACGGCTTTCCCCGGTTGGGCAGCCTGCCCACAGCGGTCCCGGCAGAGCCCTCTAAGCATCTCTGGGCTTCTGCTCCCAGCAACAGCCGCTGTGACCGCCCTTGGGGTGGGAGGAGGCTCTGTGCAGGTCAGTGTACTCACCCCAACTGCCAGGCTCTGCAGTCAGATTCAGAGGTGTTCCTGACAGTGCTAAACGGGCCGCCCTTGAAGATGATATCCCGAGTCCCACCCTCAGCTACTTTGTAAGATGTGGGCACAGCCGCTAGCCCTCAGGAGCAGGGATGAGCAAGGGTGACATGAGGGAGGTCCTTAGGGTGCAACGTGTGACAGGCACTTACCTGCCGGGTTGTGCAAGAACAGGGTGGACACTTACTTGTACAGACTCCCTAGCATTGTGCTCTAGGCACCCCACTTGCCTCACCCAAAACCCAGCCCTGCTCAGAAGAGGTCAGAGAAACCATGTGCATTCACTCTTATGCTGAACTGCCAAGTAAGTTTTGAGCGGGTTTCACTGAGGCAGGGCTTTCCACCCTGTCCCAGGAATAGAGCTGGTGGGGAGGGCTGGTTAGACTGCAGGTAACTGTTGGATGATGGGAGGAGTCAAGGCAGAGGTCAGAGGGCTCAGGACAAGTGCTTGAGAAGGAGGCAGACAGAGTTCCAGGGCTAGCCCAAATCAACCAGGCCTTTTAAAGGAACTGGACCCTGCTCTGGCTCTGCCTAAGCCACAGCAGGCCCGGCATTCATATACTGACCGTGACAGCTGTGTGGCCAGACGCACTGCTTGCCAGACACCCGCCCCCCTCCCCGGCTTTGTTAATAGATTGCTCATTGGTATCTTAGTAATTACAGCCCTAGTGGGGTGTCCGTGACCCCTGACGGCAATAACCTACACACCGTAGTAAGTGCTGACACTCCCAGAACCAAGGGACAAGAGGGCGAGCAAGTGCTCCCCTGGGAAGGCTCAGAGACAGGAGGACAGGTCCTGGGTCTGGGGAAGCTCAGGGGCAGACAGGGCTTCCAAAGCGGGAAGCTTGCCGGGGCTACGTGGGACGGCTTGGTGTGAAATATAGACAGACCACTTTTCATTTTAATAATTGTGTTTATGTCATTGCACTTTGGCAAAACTATAACCAGCCCATCACAACTCTGATTTCCATTTTAGGACGACACTATGTAAAAACAAGTTGATAGAAAGATAATGTAAAGATAAATACTAAGGAACTACCACAGAGATGTAGGATATTGTGAAGGTGGTCTGTTATACAGTGACAAGCTGTTCTCCAGGCACCGGGAATGTCCTCGTTTTAGGACTGAAAGCCCCAGGTCCCAGGAACCCTCTCAGTTCCAGGCAAACCAGGACACTCGGTGACGTGTGTGTGTGAATGCCGGAGGTTTGGGATATGCTGAATCCAGGCATTAGAGTCAAGCAGACCTGGTTCAACTCCTGGTCCAACACCTACTGGCAGCCAGGCGTCTTTGCTCTTTATAAGACCACAGAAGTGTGGTAAGGAGTAAATGGGAACCTAAATTAAGGACCTGGTGGGGTCCATGGAACATAGAGGTTGCTTACTCAATTCAGCATTCATTCAACAAACATTTGAGCACCAACTGCATACCAGACAGTATGCCGGTTTCCTCAGATGCCACAAAGGACAAGCTTATATGATCAGGAAAGACAGTTAACAAGTAACTCAGAAAGGGTGGTGACAGTAGAAATGGGTTGATTTTGGAGTGCACTGAGGGACGTGTGGAGGAAGTGAAGTGCAACCTGTGCCCTAAACAAGGGCTCAGACAAGGGACCTGGGAACACCCAGGTCCCAGCAGGATGAGGGAAGGCCCAGTCCTGAGAGCCAGCGCAGGCCACCCTGAGAAGTAGAAGCCGCACAGCCGTCGGCCATGCCATGGGAGCCATCGAGGAGTCTGGATTCTGTGCTCAGGGCAATGGGCAGCATTAAGGCTTCAATGCAGAGGAGGAGCGTGACCTCATTTCTGGCTACAGTTGGAAAATAGATTCACCTGATTGAATGCAAGGAAACCAACAGGAAGGAAGTTGCAGGAGCTCAAGGCAGAGGCTGACTTGGTCAGGGGTGTAGCTGCAGAAACAAGGAGGCATTTCAGAGACAGACCTACAGGGACTTGAGGACTGATTGGACCCGGGAGGGGAGAGAGAGGCAGGTAAACAAGTCACTGCAATCGGGACCGTTGAGAAACAGCAGTTTGGGTATGTGGGGGTGGTGGGTGGGGGTGGGGTTTTTTGGCAGAACACTTGGTTTGGCTTAAGATACACGGGGTCTGAGGTGCTTGTGTAATATCCAAATAGAAACTAGGAGGGCGTCTGGGCAGAGATATGGGCTGGAGATAGGGATTCTAGTATCAATCATTTAACCAGCACAATGTCACGAGGCGGGTACTATTCTCATCCCCATTTATAAGGAAAAGGCAGAGGTGCTGCTGGACAGGGTTCCAACAGAGTACACTGGTATCCTATTGTAATTCAAGAAGAAAACATATAAAACAGGTGGTTTAAAGTGTTGTGTTCTTTAAGACTCTAGGCTGAGAACTTCGTATGCCTGCCAGCCTTAATTAAGCAAGCATGTGCTGACCTTTAACCACTCGTCTGTGCCACAAACCGCTGCGAGGGGACCCAGCAGTTGCCTGAAGTAGAAGCACCTCCTCTGTGCCCTCTCCACTCCCTAGACCTCTTTTGGCCTGACAGTCCCATCACCATTCCAGAGCAGGGGCTTCCAACCTGAGGATTCTTAGGGAATCAACGAGTGCATGGAATTGTGTGCAAAACTTCCCATGTATCCAGTTTTGCAAGACAGTCCCTGACCTAAAAATAGATTAAGAACCACTGGCATTATTCAACAGTATATCTTGATTATAACAAAAGCCAATACACTTTAAGTATCCATCAACAGATAAATGGATAAAAAAAAATGTAACACACACACACACACACACACACACACAAAATGGAATATTATTAATCCTGACATTTGTGGCAACATGAATGGACCTTGAGGGCATTATGCTAAGTGAAATCAGTCAGACAGAGAAAGACAAATACTGTATGATCTCACTTATGTGGATTCTAAAAAAGCTGAACTCATAGAAACAGAGAGTTGCCAGGGTCTGGGGGTTGGGGAAATGGGGAGAAGTTGGTAGAAAGGTACAAATTTTCAGCTATAAGATGAATAAGGTCTGAGTATCTAATCTAATGCGATTCTTTTAAATGTTTTTATATATATATATATACATATACACACATATATGAGACATCCAAGATGGCAGAGTAAATGCTTTGCCTGCTTCCTTCCGTGAACACATTAAAATTACAAAAACCTGAAAAACCATCTTAAGTCTGGCTGAACAGAAGTTTCATAACAGAATATAAAGAAGCAGCCATGTCGAGACTGGTAGGAGGAATGGAGATGCAAAATGGGTTGGCCCCAAACCTCCGTGTGGCAGTTGAGAAAACAGAGGGATATCTTGGCCTTGGAGGTTCCCCCCAGAGGAGTGAGAGACTCCAGCCTCACACCAACCTCCCCAGCCCAGAGTACTGGTGCTGAGAATAGGAGCCCCCACAACATCTGGCTGTGAAAAAAGGTGGGGATTCCGACCACCCAGGTGGGATGGAAGGTTGCAGGAAACCCAGACATCTTCTTAAACAGCCCATGCACAGACTCTCTCACTTATAGGCACTCACCTTGGGCTCCAGTGAAGGGACAGTAACTCAGGGGTCCTGGAGGCATACGAGCAGACTGAAGCATGTGGCTTCAAAGCGAGGGCTGGAGGACCATCGCCCTTTTCCCTGTGTGCAGTTCTTCTTCCATGAGGCCGGCAGCTGGGCACCAACTTTCCTGTGTTGAGCTCTGCCACACAGGTCAAATCTGATTCTGATTGGCCTGGTGAGCTCTGTTGCTCCACCTTGCTGACTCCCTGAGACCCTGTCCCACCAAACTCACCCAACACCAGAGGCACGTTCTCTGCGATCAGCCAGCCCTGCCTGCATTGCACTCTTTCTTGAAAAACTATCAGAGTCCACAGGATCCAGGCTGGTGGCAGCTGGCCACATTGTACTCCAAGACTTTTGCTGAGTAGCCCTGGGCTCAGCACTGGAACGAAACCACAGTCTACATTAACCTGTTGACCACAATTCTTCCCATTCTAGTGACTCCCTGAGGCCTTGGGTCTCACCCAACTTGTGTACCACATGAGGCTTTATCAGGGACTGAACCTTAAGGGAACTGGCAGATAGCAGCAGGCCTCAGAATGTCCTCACGTTTTGTGGAGGAACCTCAGGCCCGGTACTGGTGGCAGATGTCTTCAGTTCAGAGTGCCCTCTCCCACACACTGCAAGGGTTAGCACAGGCAGCAAACAACCATTGTTTTGTAGCTCCTACCATGTCGTCTCCAGCCAGTCACAGGCAGTGGGTGACCTGGGCCTGCACCAGAGCCCCTTGCAAGAGGCCCCAGAACCAACATACTTGGAGGGTGGCTTCAGGCCACAGCAGAGCACTGCCCAATTAGCCCCACAAGTGGGACACCCAAAGGGTGGTTTCAACAGGCACCAGAGCTCATTGGGGCAAATCCCACTCAGTAATACCCCCACACAGCAGTCTATAAGCTGTGGATGTGGCCAAACCCTATAGCCAAACCAATCAGCCTGAGGGTCAATCCCACCCACTGATGTGCCAACAGCAATCAAGACTCAACTGTAAAAGGAAGCCACACGCCACCCACATAAAGGACACTCCTGGAGCACTTGGAGCAGGTGACTAGGGAGACTGTATCAGGGCCCCACAGGGCATCTACTACATAAGGCCACTCGGCCAAAACTGGGAGACATAGCAGATCTGCCTCATACATAGAAACAGAGAGACAGCCAAAATGAGGATTCAAAGAAATACATCCCAAATGAAAGATCAGGAGAAAACTCCAGAAACAGAACTAAACAACATGCAGGCAAGCAACCTACCGGAGACAGAGTTCAAAACAATGGTTGTAAGGATGCTCAAAGAACTTAGTGAGAACTTCAACAAAGAGATAGCAAGCATAAAAAAGAACCAGTCAGAAGGGGAAAATACAATAACTGAAATGAAGAATGCACTAGAGGGAATCACTAGCAGACTAGATGAAGCAGAGGATCAAATCAGTGATTTGGAAAACACCCAGCCAGAACAGCAAAAAAGAAAAAGAATCCAATAAAATGAGGAGTGTTTAAGAGACCTCTGGGACAATATCAAGAGTAACAACACTCACATCATAGGGTTACCAGAAGAAGAGAAAAAGCAAGAGACTGAGAAGTATTTGAAGAAATAATGGCTGAAAACTTTCCTAACCTGGCAAAAGAAAGACATACAAGCCCAGGAAGCGCAGAATCCTAAACAACATGAACCCAAACAGGTTCACACCAAGACACATTATAATTAGAATGGCAAAGGTTAAAGACAAAGAGAGAATCCTAAAAGTAGAAAGAGGAAAGCAACTAGTAACTTCCTTATAAGGAGCTCCCATAAGATTGTTAGCTGATTTCTCAACAGAAACTTTGCAGGCCAGAAGGGATCAGCACAAAATATTCAAGGTGATGAAAAGCAACGACATACAACCAAGATTACTCTATCCAGCAAAGCTACTATTTAGAATCAAAGGACAAATAAAGAGCTTCCCAGACAAGAAAAAGCTAAAGGAGTTCATCACCACCAAACCAGTATTACAAGGAACGTTAAAGGGACTTATTTACGATGGAAAAAAAAGATAAAAAAAATATGAATAAAATGGCAATAGCTACATATCTATCAATAATTACTTTCAATGTAAGTGGATTAAATGCTCCACTCAAAAGACACAGGGGCGCTGAATGGGTAAGAAATCAAAACCCTTTCAATTTGCTGCCTACAAGAGAATCACTTCAGATTGAAAGACACACACAGATGGAAAGTAAAGGGATGGAAAAAGATATTTCATGAAAATGGAAACAAAAAAAAAGTTGGGGTAGCAATACTTATACCAGATAAAATAGACTTTAAAACAAAGGCTATAAGAAGACACAATGAAGGACCCACTAATCCCACTTCTGTGTATTTATCTGAAGACACCCAAATGCTACTTCGAGGGCATGCGTGCACCCCTATGTTCATTGCAGCATTGGTTACAGTGGCTAAGATGTAGAGGCAGCCTGGGTGTCTGTCGATGGATGAATGCATAAAGAGGAGGTAGTACATAAACAAAGTGGAATATTGCTCAGCCATGAAAGGGAATTGGTCTTGCAATCTGTGGTGGCATGGATGGACCTGGAGGGAGTCTGTCAGACAGAAAAAGAAAGATGCAATATGGTTTCACTTATATGTGGAATCTAAACAAAACAGACAAAACAAACTCAGAAAATATATTGATGGCTGCCAGATGGGAAGGGTGTGGGGTTAGTAAAAAAGGAGAAGGGATTAAGAAGTACAAATTGTAGTTACAAAATAGTCATGGGGACGTAAAGTAAAACACAGGGAATATAGTCAATGACATGGTAATACCTATGTATGTCAGGTGAGTACTACACTAGTCAGGGGGATCACTTCTTAAATTATAGAAGTATCTAACCACTATGCTGTACACCTGAAATCAATATAAAGTAATACTGAATGTCAACTGTAATTGAAAAATTTTAAAAGGGGTGAAATGGTGAAGGGCAGTAAGAGGTCCAAATCTCCAGGTATAAAACAAATGTCATGGGGATGTAATGTACAGCATAGGGAATATCGGCAATAATATTGCAATAGCAATAGTGTCAGATGTTTGCTGGACTTATCATAGTGATCACTTCTTTAGGTACATAAACGTTGAACAATTATTGGTGCACACCTGAAACTAATATAATATTGTATGTTAGCTGTATTTTAATAAAAATCTTAAAATAAAAAAAAAAATACAACAGAGTAATTTTCAGATCCTAAAAACCAACAACAAAAACAGTGGCAAACTAGGTCTTATTGAAATTCTATTTTTGCCCCAGCATCCCAGTTTCCAAGCTTGAGAGTGCAAGCTAGCCATTATCTTTGCGTCAGGGGCACCTGACTATGGGGGATGGGGCACATCCCAGGACACACATGGGCAGGGGCGACGCTGCTGGGGCGAGAAGGGCTGCTCTGTGCCCCTCTAGGTCTCACATGGAGTCTCGCAATGTAAGCACAGTTGGGTTGAATGTCTGCTGGGCCAGATCACGCCAAGACAGATCAGCACAGTGCCACCAAAGCAACCTTGAGTTCCTTTTCTTGGGCTTCACCGACATGAGCTCCGCAGCCACTCTCTTTGCCCTCCTCCTTTTCCTTGGTGCTGACCACAAAAGTCCTTTCTGTGCGGCATGGTTCATTTCGTGGTTGTTTGGGTAGCCCAATACCCATTCCCTTCCCTCTGGAGAACCACGCCCTTGTCAGGTGCCCTGCCCTCTGAGGGCAAGGTGTGGGCACGTGACTCAAGGCCCCAGTTGGAGCTCCCTGCCTGCAATGTGGGCAGTAGGCAGGGGTCAGGCTGCTTCTGCTGACATGGAGTCCACACGTCCTCCCCTTCACTTCTGCCCATCCTCCTGCCTTCCTGTTGGTTCAGAGCTCCCCATAGCTTCCCAACGAGTCATTTTGCTTAAATTAGGGTGGCTTATTGCCAAGAAACCCCTCCTAGGAGTTTCCAGCACAGGGCACGGGGTCCAGGTTCCTGCCTCTCTCTGCACATCCCTGAAGAGCCTACGAGAAGATCCATGGTTTCCAAGGCCCAACACTGTCTGTCTTCCAGGCAGGAGAGAGAGGAGGGCAGAGGGGAAGATGAGACTCTCTCAGGTGCCTTGCCGACATCCTATGGTGCTGTATGACTGGCCAGCAGAGGTCCTGAAACCACGTGGCAGCACCGTTCTTCCCGGGATGGCACTGTGCACACCTGAAGGTGAGACAGGTCAGCACGAAGGGGAGCAGACAGAGGACATCTACCTGCCCTCTACGGGATGCTGTACCATTTCAGACAAAGCAACAGAGGCACAGGAATTATCCGTGAAATAATTCATTCTAAGTCTCAGGGCTACTGCGTAGTAGAGCTGTGTTTCTACGGTGCCACGCTGCTCCCGGGAATGACCACTCTGCCCCAGGATATGCTATGCACGACCAAGGAGCTTCTTAAACTTCCAGAATGCCTCTGCTCCCAAACTCACAGCAAACATACTGAGCACCAAAAACTGCGATGCTACTTCTGTTCCTTGCTTCTGTTCACTCCTTCTGTTCTATTAACAGCAACTCTCATCTCACAATTCTGTTGAGGAGAGAACAAGGCCAGCATGCAGGTATTATACTTCCAAGAAACTGAGACAGCTCATAAAACCGTAAGTGTTTCACAAAAGCTTTATTTGTGGTCACATCTACAGTTGTCATTTCAGCATACAGACAACTCACTTCAGTGCAGTGCCTCTAACACAAGTCATACAAAACCGTGGGACACATTGAAAGAATAGTGCACTTGATATAAAAAATAAATTACCCTTTGAAAGCTACTGCAAAGCTTTACATGTATAAAAAGTAAACACAAAATAGTTAGTGAGGTCCTCAAAACTGTCTTATCATATCCAGATATGCAGATAAAAAGAGCAAGGCATCTGTGCTAAGACACCTCTCAGATAAAGGGGAATCCTGGGAAGTGACTCAGCAATGTGATAAAGAGAGGTACGGATCCTATCTCTTTGAACTGGAAATACTCAAAGCTCGACCAACATATTCACAGAGCAGAGTTAGATTCAGGGCACATTTCTATAACCCAAACACACTTCCTCTTTCTGGGGACTAATAGGTAGGAAAAGCTTCCAACTTCCTTCTGATCATTCAAGAATCAGTGTGTTTAAATTTTTGAGAGGAAAAAAAGAACAAATGATACAGAAATGTGTCCTCTTCGGTCTACAGAAGATTCTAGCTTTCTAAGCAACTAAAAGGCTGAGAGTAAGATTAACCAGAAACTGGTGAGAGCTCACAGACGATCTCAGAGCTGGGTGGGCCATGACTCCATCTGGTCCAAGTGTGAGTGGGGATGCCAACGTCTAGAAATGTCAAGTGCCCCCAAGTGACAGACGATGCTGCAGAGCCTATGTGGATATCTGTGTGACTCCCAGGGAGTCACTCTACCAATCTATAAACTTGAGATCGAGAATCAGCACCTATTTTAGTAAATAAACCTTTACGGGAACACAGCCAAGCCCAGGCTTATATATTGTCTAGGCTGCTTTTCCATTCTCACAGCAGAGCTGAGCAGTGAACTACCAACAATCTTTGGTCTTTACAGAAAGTTCGCTGACCCCTGCTCTAAGTAAGAAAAGAACTTCGCTTCTCTAGACCCTTACTTACAGAAAAAGTAGCAAAGATTTTTCTCTACGTAAGTGACTGCCAAATCATTCTGCTCTAACACGGCTTCTGAAGTGCCACCCGAGCTTCATTCTGGGGCTTACCTAAGACAAGTTGGAGGCATCAGTGTTAGTCAGAATTGAGCGGAGTAAGGGAACAAACAGTCAAGATGCAAGAACAACCCAGAGTTTTCATCCTGAATTGTCCGCAGAACATCTGGGATTGTGCAAAAGCAGACAGAAAGTTAGCAGACTGTAAGAAATAACTTTAAAAATAATTTGTCTTAAAACAACATAAACATTTCAGGAAAGCTGCTAAGGATATGTCTAAATTTATCCAGATCAAAGGAACCTAATTGTTCCTTTGTCCAGCAGTGTATCCAAAAGGGCAGGAAAGAACGCACTGCCAGCCCTTCCCCTGTACACAAAGGCCACACTACTGACCAACAGTAAGAAACAGGATCTCATTGGTTACTGTACAAGTTCTGAAGAGTCGTCCAGGGCAGGAAGCTGAAACCTGCCAATCTGGTTTTACACCACCATGCCAACAACTCTCCCTCTCCCTACCAGGGCTGTGAAGTGGACTGATTTCAGGTTCACGTCCTTTCCGCTCCCCCAAGGCGGGCAGCACACCTGTACTGCAGAGCACTGCGCTAAGTGCCCTCAGAACAGTGCACACAGCAAACCATTAGGAAACGAGGCAGCAACACCTCGCAGGCCAACGAGGCAATGGCAAGAAGACACAAGAGCAGCCACTTCCTAAGCGCCCACCTAAAACTCCCGCAGTCACAGGTCCCACCATCGCTGTGCTTAAGGAGTTCCCGGAGTGAAGTCAGGAGAGAAAGCAACCAGAGTTGTTGAGCGCCTGGCTGATGACTGGTATTTTCTGCTGATCTGGGTCTGTTATCTCAGCTATAAATCACCTCCCCGTTGCCTTCCATGGAGGAATGCTAACAGCTTTCTAACTCGAGTGCTCAAGTAAACTGTGGTTCCCGTTCTTTTCAAACATGTTCGCATCACTCCTAACTTAATCAAACATTGCCAATATTGCTTTTTAGCTGTGTTGTACCATTGCATGGCAACCTTATCTGGACACAGAAAAACCTCCTGCCCAACTAGTGCTCTCTATGAACAGCAAGTAGGCTCTTCTCCCTCCTCTGAGGACCAGCCCTTTACTTAGTAGATCAGATGGTTTGGATTTTAATCATTTGGAATGAGGGACAGTGCCCTGAAGGCCACCAGCCTGTAGTGCCACCACGGCTGCCCCCCTTCCTACGTCAGAGCAAGCAGCCTGCCATTTTATCCAGTATCCTCTCAGGTCTCTGTGCTAGCTAGCATCCTTTCCTGACTCACCCGTGCTTCCCTCTCCTCAGAGACAGCCTTTTCCCCTTCCCCATCTGACACATTCAGACACCCTCAGCCCTGCCCGTCCCTCCCCTCCACGCTCAGATGAGCGGGACAAGATGGGTGTGACAGCAGCTCTGGGACGGCAGCAGCAGCAGCAGCAGCAATGACAGGAAAGGTATACTTGATAGGCACCTCATGTGTCAGCGCCGATCCATCGTGAAAGCATTAATTTCCATGTTTATGTCAGGACATGAGACAAACTATCCTACTAACCTGACATTCAAATGAATTTTAAGAAAGTCCCTGTCCGTATTCTGACTGGCAAGAATACCGGTACTTGAAGACACAAAGGTTATAGAATATTTTCAACAACTTGATTCCTAAATTTTAGAAAGTTTCAATTGAGGATGGTGCTACCTTATAAACTGGATGGGAAATCCAGGCCTTCAAGCTGGTAATGCCTTAGCTGTTCGTGGTTAGAAGCACAACCTCAACCTTTCAGCACAGGTAGGGGTGTCAGGACACTGAAAATTTGTTGTCCAGTCCATCATGTCCTGGGTCAAGCCCGTTTCTAGGTGTCACTTACGCTGACAGAAAATTTGTTTTACAATTAAGAATTGGCAAGAGCTCCACCAGTGAAATTCACAAGCTTAGCATAATGGCTAAAAGGAGGCAGCCAGCAACGAGTGCCAACTTTCTTTCAGCAAAACTGTTTTGTGCAAAAGTGGTTTCCAATCTCTACAGCTCTCTGAGAAACAACACGGATTAAAATTCGTGAGCTTTCAGGTCGACACTAGAGTGTGTCTGCCTGAGCACACGATTATGCTACAGGGAGCCCAGGACAGCCCGAACCATGGAGCTTTGAAGATCATACACTGGATGTTCTTTTACGCTAAGCAGCATAAATTAGCACTTAGTTACACACACATCACAGGGCAGAAAACTGAAAACAAACTCCAGGAGGTACAGTGTAACATCAGCCCTTGAGAACAAGGATTAACAATGAAGTTACCAACGTGGTTCTCAGATCCTCCTACTTCCCAACAGCAGTGAGGGTCCCCTTACGCATTCTAAAGCTTTAAAGCTAAAACAGCGTTTTTCTGGGTGTTGGGATCGCAGGTGGTTATTTTACACTTTCCCCTACTTTCTATAATGAGCATGTACTACTTTAACATCCAGATTTTTTTTGTACAGACCAAAAGTGATGAGGAAATTCTAGAGAACTTTTAATAATGAACAAAAACTTCCTAATGTCATGTGAGACGTGAGCTCTTTCAGTATGTCGTGCAGTTTCGGACAGGGTAGTTGTTCAAAAAACAAATCCCCCTGCCTCCCCTATTTGTGTCCTGGTGTTTTTGTTTCCTTCCGTTTACAAGCTCTAAATGTATTCAACTTACCCTAAAAGGAAACAGAGCCCATGTCCCAATAGGAACCCATGTGGAACAGGGACAGCCCGAGGCTGCTCTCCTGCTCCTTCAGGCCTCGCATCCCCCATGGCTCAGGAAGGAGGGTGGAGGCCTCAAGGTCAATGTCCCAGGCCCTTCTGAACCTACCAGCCCCTTCCGGGCTGAAAAGTTACAGAACATGTGTATGGGGACGCTTCCTGTGGGAAGGCAGGGGTAAAAATCTTAGAACAGGCAATTGAGTTCTTTGTAGTTCTTCCCAAGGTTTAGCTCACCTTGATGTCAACTTGGAGTAGCTACTCCAGTAAGATGTCAAAAGTATAGGTGACAGTTGAAAACCCTCTGTATTCTAAACTTCTCTTTAGTATTGCAATAATTGTTAAAAAAAAAAAAAAGAAGAAAAAAAAAAAGGAAGAAAAAGCAAGCTAGCACCTAACCTACCTACATAATTAAGTTCCTCAATCACTGATTTCCAGGTAACCCATGGAAAAGTGCAACTTCTCTAACAGGCATTCAGCTCAGAGGACTCACCCTACCACTACAGAAATTACTTCAATAGGCTGTTGACTAGAGACAGCCTAGTTATGGGCACGTTATGAACAAGTACAACCACTAGGTGGAGCCAAGAGGTTGAAGGAAACCACAGGGAAAGTAATTCCCTTATTTCGGGAATTTAAAACTTTAATAAAATTATAGAAAGTAAAAGACCAGATACCCTCATTTGGGAAAATATGCAGTGTAATTAAACCCTTCCAGTTGGACGGAAAATGTAGCTGTTTTTTTCATGAAGTTGAAGTCAAATCTAGGCAAACTTTTTTTCACCCAACAAGTAAAAGACAAGCTCCAGAATCCAACACATTTCAGTGGAAACTGATTCCAGGACGGACTGCTGGAGAGTGCGAGGCATTCCAGTTACAGGCGGGGAGGACGCAGCCCTTTAGAGCTCAGTTGTCAGTAAACACTTCTGCTTCACGATGGCTTCTTCGGCTAAAGCTGGAGCAGAGCTGAAAGAAGAATGAGTTCAGTGAAACCTTTTGTGGCAACACGCATATCTCCCCAAGTGCCACACAGAGCATGTTGGGAATAAATCACAGACCTACATGATTATGTTGTAATACCCAATTTAGCAATGAAGTATTCCACAGAGGGAAGGTACCTGATGCGTGTTTCCTCTTGAAGTGAAATCTAAAGATATCAGCTGCTCCTACTTTCTTGAATAAAATATAGCAGACGCTGAACCATTTCTTAGTCAGGGTTATTATTACGAATACCGAGAACTGTACCGTGCTGAGCAGGACAGTGACCTGCTCAGGAAATGCCAAGGCAAGTGGGCTGTTCCGTGCTCTTTACATGGTCCCAGATGGCCAGCTAAGTTCCCATCCCCGTTAATCTGCTCTGGCGGAGCTATGTGAAAAATAAAAGTACTTGGGCTTTGCATGAGGGCCCCCGAGTTTCTGCTGTAGGGAAAGAGCGTAAGTTTAGATGCAGGGATGTAATGACATCTATTTTGGTTTCAAAAAAACTTAATTATCAAAATCTATAGTACAGGGGCCGGCCCGGTAGCTCAGGCGGTTAGAGCTCCATGCTCCTAATTCAGAAAGCTGCCGGTTGGATTCCCACATGGGCCAGTGGGCTCTCAACCACAAGGCTGCCGGTTGAATTCCTTGAGTCCCGCAAGGGATGGTGGGCTGCGCCCCCTGCAACTAAGATTGAACACGGCACCTTGAGCTGAGCTGCCGTTGAGCTCCTGGGTGGCTCAGTTGGTTGGAGCGCATCCTCTCAACCACAAGGTTGCCGGTTCAACTCCTAGACTCCCACAAGGGATGGTGGGCTGCGCCCCCTGCAACTAGCAACGGCAACTGGACCTGGAGCTGAGCTGCGCCCTCCACAACTAAGACTGAAAGGACAACAACTTGAAGCTGAACAGCACCCTCCACAACTAAGATTGAAAGGACAACAACTTGACTTGGAAAAAAGTCCTGGAAGTACACACTGTTCCCCAATAAAGTCTTGTTCCCCTTCCCCAATAAAATCTTAAAAAAAAAAAAAAGTTAACTTAGACACTTAAAAAAATCTATAGTACAAAGGACATATAGTTGACCCCTGAACAACCAGGGGTTAGGGATGCTGACCCCTGCGCAGTTGAAAAATCTGCGTGTAACTTTTGACTCCCCCAAAACTTAACTACGGCCCCTCGGTATCCACAGGGGATTGGTTCCAGGACCCCGTGGATACCAAAATCTGCTTCTAAGTGATACGTTTCTATAATGACTTCCTACTGTAGATTACGAAAGTTTAACATTCTTACATTACACCCCACTCACCAGCCCACAATCCTTCCTTCTTACTTTTGCAACACAGTTATATGAACAATTTTGATCAGTGTTTGTTGTAATTTATGTAAATATTTTTACAACTGAGTATACATTTTTTTTGTTCTACATTTGTTTTCTCTGGACTGAATAACTGCCTCATTTTTTGTTGTGAACTGCTTGTCCAGTTTTCTATATTTATTTCTAATTTATCCCTAACCTTGCAGATAGAACCATGGATCTCAGTACATTCAGACATGTCATGTAATTAAAAAAAAAAAAAAATTGGGGTTGGCCTTGTGTTTGTTTTTTTCTTGGCAAAATCCTTCCTGGAATTCTATATCCTCCTCTTCAAATCTATACGGGATGCTTTCTAGACCCACTGGGTGGCTGCCACCTTGGAAGTTCCCTTCACCTTCTTCCTGGTAAATTCTGTACCTCTCTGTTTCCTGGGACCCATGTCTTCTTCTTTCTTGGATAATCACCTTGTTTTGATGGGACACATACTCTAATAAATAGTTTCCTGAAGAAGACCACATGAGAAGCACATACTTTAGAGAAACTCTATGTCTATTTATTCTAATCTCACATTTCATCATAGTTTGGATGTAAAAATCTAGGTGAAAAATTATTTTCTCCCAGAATTCTGAAGGTACTGCTCCATTATCTTCTAGCTTTCAGTAAAGTCTGCTATCATTTTGATTTCCAGGCCTCTGTTTGTACTCTTTTTCCCCCCTCTCTTTGAAGACTAACATCCTCTCAACTTTGATACTCTTGAAATTTCATGATGTTCCTTGGTGTTGTCTATTTTCATTCTCTATGCTGGGTACTCAGTAGGTCTGTTTAATCTAAAAACACAAGTACTTCTGGGAAATCTCAATTCCTTTCTTAGACAATTTTCTCACTTTCATTTACTTTGTTCTTCTTTCTGGATCTCCGTTGATTCATATATTGGACTTCCTAGACCAACCCTCCAATTTTCTTTTCTCTCCCAGTTTTCATCTTTTTGTTTTACTTTTTGGGAGATTTCCTCAATTTTTATCTTCCACGCATTCTTTGGGTTTTATTTTCAACATGGCTAATAATTTCTTAGAATACTTTGTTTTCTATTCCTTTTCTTTATAATTTCCTATAATTGTTGCAAAGAAGCAGTATATTCTCCCTCATGATACTATCATTTTGTAAAGTTTTTGATACTCATGTTGCCTTATTTCGTTTCTTTTTCAGTTGACCTGTTTTGGTGGTTCTTCAAACAACATCTGATAACCTTTGGCTCTCTTCATATGTAAGGGGAAAGCAATGGAATGCTGTTTGGAAACTGTACATATGGGCAACACTGATAAACTAGTGGGCTTCTAGGTAGAGTTATTATTAGGCAGATTTCCTGGCAATTTCATCAGGAGATCCACAAACTTTATCTTGTGGGCCTTTTCTTTTTGGTTGGCCAGTTTCTCTCTAGAATAGTCCTCTTAATTTCTCACCTGAGACATTTATCCTTGGTCAACGACATTCTGGAAGCTGAGGAAAAAAAGAAGGTTGGATGTCTCACCTTTCAGTCTGTGGACTTTGAGTTAACTATCCTGTTTTCCATTCTGGGCCTTACTCTAAATAGAAACTCCCAAATCCAGAGCCTCTCTGGCCTAGCTCCTCCAAAGGGAAACCTCTAGAATCATGCCAGCCTGGGTAGGTTCGGGAGGGGGAATGTTTCAACGGGTATAAATACTTTCAACCAGTCCTCATTTTCAGTCCCCCCTTGTATCCCTATCTTCACAAATATCTTTTTGTGATTTGTTTAAAAACAATTTTTGCCTCTACCCAAAGCCACAAAGATGTCCATTTATATTTTCTTCTAAAAACTTGATTATTGAGATTTGCAATCCACCTAGAATGGATTTTTGTGTATGGTATGAGATTGGGTTAAGATTTCTTCCCAAATTTGAAAACATTTATTTGTAAAGATACATGTATATATACCCTTATGTACATTGTAGCATACATTGTAGCATTATTCACAATAGCCAAGACATGGAAACAACCTAAGTGTCTTTCAACAGATGATTGGATAAAGAAGATGTAGTACATATCTAGAAAGGAATACTACTTAGTTATAAAAAAGACGAAATATCGCCAACATAGATGGATCTTGAGAGTATCACGCTAAGTGAAATAAATCAGACAGAAAAGGACAAGCACCAGATGATTTCATTCATACGAGGGATATAAAACAGAAAACAACGAACGAATAAACAAAACAAACAAACTCATAGATACACGCAACATAATGGTGGCTACCAGGGAGGAGTGGGGACGGGGGTGGACGAAGAGGATAAAGGGGGTCAAATATATGGTGGCAAGAACTGACTCTGGGTGGTGAGCATACAATGGAGTATACAGACGTTGTATTATAAAGTTGACCTCAAACTTCGTAACATTATTAACCAATGTTACCCCAATACATTTAATTAAAAGAAGTTGTGTTTTCCCACATGGATATTAAACTTGTCCAGCTGATTTACTGAAAGATCATTCTTTGCCCATAGCACCAAACCATCCCTTTTTCACAAGTCAGGTAACTGACTATGTGTGGACTTGTTTCTGGATATTCAGTTCCACTGATTTGCCTGTCATTTTTTTTTTTTTTTTTGAGTTACAATTGACTTATTAGTTTCAGGTATACTACTTGTCATTTTTTATCTCTTTTATTTCTTTATGACTACTTTGCTTTGGGAAGGAGTGGAGATAAGCGTTTCTTTCATCTGTAAGTTTTAATTTGGAGGTCCTTAAGAACTCACATTTTATTGTGTAAACTCAATGACAAAGCATTATCACCTGGTCTGCTGCATGTAACCTCTCTTTTTACAGTGGCAATTACTAGGCATGTAAATATTTAGATAAATAACCTATTAAATTTATATGAAGTGCTATCTGACAACTGCACGTGAGTTCCGCAAGGCAGGTCCCATATCTGTCTTGTTCAGATGGCTCTGAACCTGGCATCTTCAGTGCCAGGTACATAATAGACATTCAGTGTGTGCTGAGTGAATAATTATATTACTTTAAAGACTGTGGAGCTAAAAGAATAATTTTAAAGTGAAACTATAAATTTTTCTGAAGTTAATCATCTCCAATACTTTTCCCTCCCTAATTAGGAAAGCATTTACTTCAATTGACCCACATTTCCAATATCAGGAGGACATGAGAAATACCAGACATAATCAGAAAAAAGTCTCAGGTAAGAATGAAGGCAATTATAAATCCTGAAGAACTACATGCTAAACAAAAGCTCTTTTGAGTCCAATTTCTGTTTGTGGCAAGCACAATGTTGAAAAGAGTATGCAACAGATATTAGTAAAGGCTATCATCTCAGAGCCACACTTTGGGAATCTCCTACTTCACCCCTCGCTGTACTTCATCACGTTACTGATGGACAACATAATAGTAAAGCATGAAAGAGAAAGACAAATCAACTTAAAATCAAATATAAATGCTAAAGGATAAGTTTGTAACACCCTTATCTAACAAAGACTTTATTAAAAAAACCACAATGATTTTGTAGAAAATTGCTAAAAGAAAAAAACACTATTCTAAATAATCAGAGAAAATTTATCCAACTTCAATTAAGTTCAATTAAAGAATTGACATTATTGCTTTAAATACACATAAACACACACACATACACACATACATGCACAAAGGAGGCCAATAAAAATGCATACACATTTTAAGAAATGAAAATTCTTTTATAATTTTATTATAAAATTATATTATATTATATTATATTATATTATAATTGTAATACTCAATGTATACTGATAACAAAAGAGGAAGACAAGTCACGTTTGACTTCTCCAATTACAAGAGGAGCTCAAAGTGGTACCATCAGCATAATTTCAATACAGTTTTTTCCTTTCTGAAAATGTGTATACATTTTTTTGGTGCCCTCTGTACATATAGCTCCCCACCTTCCCCTCACTAACAGATGCCTAAGAACTGTAATTGAGAAATAATTTCCTCACCTGGTCACAGCATCCACCAAGAACGGCGCTGGAGGAGAGATCAGCGAGGTTATGTCTCTACTCCCATGTCCCTCCTTCTCCACCAAGGATGGTCCATTTCCTGCGAGTCCATGAGAAAGTACACCACTCTGGAGGAGACAGATGACATCTGTGAGCAGAAGTGACAATACCTGCCCCACGGTCAGCACTACAGCTCTAAGTCATCTTCTTTAATGATTATGGTAACAAGGACGTTATTTTGATGATCATGGTTGTTTTGGTTTGTTTGTTTTTAACCATCCTTCTCCTCAGATTTTTTTCTATTTGTCAGCATCCATAAGCACTTACAAACAGAAAAGTTAAACCACTAGTTTGAAGCCATTATTAAGTCAGAGCTTTGATAATGACCCCATGTTTTTAAGGAAAAACAAGAGCCTGGCAATTCTTTAGGCCTCACTATGAAAGGGTAACCAACAGAAAAATTGCAAATATTAACATATACATAAAATAATAATATTAACTTACTGGCACAATCCACCGGGGTGTGATCATGGATGTTGAAGATACCTAAAATAAATTTTACATATGTGTTTATTTTTAGGAAACACTGACTTATTTTCACAATTCTACCCATAATGCTTTCTTCTACTACAAAATGCACTGGGCAGGGAGCCAATTCTTAACAGTCCTCTTGAGCTGACGTAGACTTCTGCACCTAAGAGCCTTTGCTACAACACAGATGCCATATCACATCACTCAAAAAACTGTCATAATTTTCAGCATCTTTTTAATCTAAAAATTTACTTCTCCAAGAATGCTGCTACTACTTTCAGTTCATTTAAGAGGACTTCCCCTCCCCGCTACCCCTTCCTTCCCCCCCGCCCAGGATCAGTTTAACATTTGATTTTCTGAAATTTCAGTTCATTACAAATAATCATAGCCTTTTTGGTAGCATTCTCAACAATGGGCTGTGACTAATCAAAAAGAACGGCACAAAGAAAGGACACAGAAAACAAACATCTGTTTCTATATAGGTCATTCTCTAATTATCATGCATGTGTGTAGAAAACAGAAATTAAAACTCCCATATTGCTCCTGCCTCATAGGGCCTTTGCTACATTCATTTTAATGTTTAATTTTGTAGATCTTACTTTTATGTGTAGAATTATAATCTAATGAATTCACCTATTTTATAAAAACTCAGACTAGCCCTGGCACTGGTAGCCTTAGATTCTGATAAGAAAAAAGTATTATAAATCCAGGTCTTAAGTAAGTTTGGTAACCACCAGAAGAATAAAAATATAAAGCATGGCTTTCCCACCAATATTAAGAAAATGCACTTTTATCACAGGAAATAAAAGAGAGAGAGAGAAAAGGAATATATGGTGAGAGTAAACAAAAAATGGTTTGGCAGAAATAAGTGTATAATAACCATACTTACAGTAAATATAAATGGATTAAACTCAGAGGATAGAGATTCTCAAATAAGATTTTAAAAACAAGATCCAGCAAAATGTTGTTCACAAAAGGCCCACTTAAAACCAACAGCTATAGAAAGGTTGAAAATAAAAAGACAGAAAATTATATCCTAGGCCATACAAACTTAAAAGAAAGCTAGGATGTCAATTTTATGTCAATCAAAAGGGAAATTAAGAGAGAATACAGGGCAAAGAAAGACACTTTGAAATGCTGAAAGGAACTCAAGAAATAAAATTACCATCAATATATATGCACCATACAGCATATCTTCAAAATATGCAAAAGAACAAATGATAGATCTCACAGCATGTGAGAAATGGATTAATCAATAATTGTAGACAGATGTTAACTACATGCTAGAAATTGAATATTCAAGAGAATCAGCAGATTGACAAATGAAAGAATTCAACAAGTTTGCTAGATACAAAATCACCTTACGAATTCAATAGCAAAAAATTAAATACCATTCACAATATTAACAAAACTATAAAGTATTTAGGATTTAACCTAACAAAGAATACAGAAGACTTATAGAAAACATTCAGTAATTTAAATGAAGATGAGAAAATAGAGATATATATCAAGTTTGTCAAAAGGAAAAGATATTTTTTAAATGCCAGTTTTCTTCAAAATAATCTATAAATTTAACATAGACGTCATTGAAGTGCAGGCAGATTTTGGGGTGAAATCTGACATACTGATGCTAAAATTTATAAGTAAAGATATACTAGATATTAGAATAGATTTCAAAGCCAGAAAAATGAAAACAACAGTGCCAGAGTCGACGGCAAAGGCTGACTTGAACACGAGCACCGTGGTGGGGGGACAGAGATGACTCACGTCCCGGGCATCGGGGACAGAGGGAATGACACACATTTCATCACGCTACTCAGAATGGCATGCAATTTAAAACTTATAAATTATCTCTGGAATTTTCCATTTAATATTTTTGGACCACAGTTGACTGTGGGTAACTGAAACTGCAGAGAAAGGGAGACTGCTGTATACGAATATCGAATTGTAATGTTATACACCTAAAATACTTATAATCTTGTATACCAATTTTTCCACAATAAAATGAAAACAACAACAAAAAGAGGGTCCAATGAAACAGAATAGAAAGATTAGTAACAAATCAATTGGGAAAAGATAGATTATTTAGTAAATAATATTGGAGAAATTGGCTCTTTATCAGGATAAATATATAGCTGGGCCATAGCAAAACCACACTTGGCATCCCCAAACTATAAAGAGAAAAAATGAAGAATGCGTGAATCAGAATAAAAGGTTTCTGTTTAATGAAGGATGCAAACCTGTTTTACTTATCCATGTCCCTAGTGACAGAGGTTGTCTCAATCTCCTTGCCACCTACCATAAATGATACCGTGATAAAAATTCCTCAGATGTATTAATACACAGATTAGGAAAAAAAATTTTATATATCTAAGACTAACATGGAATTAATATCTAAACTATACAAGAAACTTGTGAAATCAGCAAGTAAAAGGAAACCCAATAGAAAAATGAGCAGAAGATATGAATAGGTGAGTCAGTCAAAGAGGAAACCTGGATCAGCATTAAGGGAGGAGATACAACATTTAACTCACGGAAACTGAAACAATAAAATGAACACATAAAGATGGAAGACACTAGAAAGTCAGATAAAGTGCAGCTAGAGGAAGAATGCGCGAAGTGGGAAACACGTGCGTTGCTGTGGGTCTGCAAGCTGCTGGAGCCATTCAGGAAGAAATGAGCAACACCTTAGTTTAATTAAGTTTTTAACATAAGCATGCAACCCAGCAATCCTACTTGTGACTATATATCCCGAACTCCCCCCAGTTCCTTAAAAGAGATACGAATGAACATGTTTATCTACATAAATGTATGAAAGGTTGCCTGTAGAATGGGTGCCTCAGGGGAAAAGGGGAATGGAAGTGGGGGATGGAAGACCAAGGGAAATAACAAACAAAAGAACAAAAGACAAGCAGCGCACGGCCTAAGAGGATAGTTTGCCGTGGACAGACAGGTACGATCAACTTCATCTGGGCACCTGGCATTTTTAAAAAATGGATTCTAACCTATCGGTCTTAAAGATGTCTTCCTATCACAAATTTATTTTATATATTTACCAGTTCCTAAACTAATAGGAATCTTAGTGCTTTCCAGAGCTTTCTTCCTTGTTATACCAATACCGAGATAGTCCTGCTCTAACTTTTAGGTCTGCCTTTGTTCCTCTCTGTGACGGTAAACTTTGTAATTATAATATGTATACTCCTTGAGAATGGTAACTGTAACCTAGACACATATAAAAATATGATAAATATTGGAGAAATTTATTGGGGATTTTTATATCACTAATATGTTTTTGTTTCCCTACAAATTTAGAATGCTTTCTTTGTTTAAAACCAAAATTTAGAATATTACGCATTATAGATTCTGCATGTGGGCTATCTGTTCCATTACACTTACAGTTTTCTCTAAGTGTAATAGCCTTCTAATAACTTCAGCTTTTTATTTTAATTTTATTGGGGAATATTGGGGAAGAGTGTGTTTCTCCAGGATCCATCAGCTCCAAGTTATTGGAGCTCCCCCAATAAAATGCATACTTTATTTAAATACCTATAATTTTTTACAGCTTTACTGTTTTAATTGGTAAAAAAAATTGTTGAATTATTTTCAGAAAACAATAGCCCTCTTAAAGCTAGTTTAAAACATAGTGGGGGAAAAAGACCTCACTAATAGCCAAAAAAACATGAAGGGAGGCGACAGATGGCTCAGTTGGTCAGAGCGCGAGCTCTGGGCAACGGGGCTGCTGGTTCGATTCCCACATGGACCAGTGAGCTGCGCCCTCCACAACTAGAATGAAGTCAATGAGCTGCCGCTGAGTTCCCGGGTGGCCACATGGCTCAGTTGGTTGGAGCGCGTCCTCTCAACCACAAGGTTGCTTGTTGGACTCAACTCCCGCAAGGGATGCTGGGCTGCGCCCCCTGCAACTAACAATGGCAACTGGACCTGGAGCTGAGCTGCACCCTCCACAACTAAGATTGAAAGTACAACAACTCGACTTGGAAAAAGTTGCAGAAGTACACATTGTTCCTCAATAAAGTCTTGTTCCCCTTCCCCAATAAAATCTTAAAAAAAAAAAAAAAGCATGAAAGATCTGGAAATAAAAATAGGAAACTATAGAACTTATATTGGGGGCTATAAGTATATACGTTTAATAGGAGATATAGTAAGCCTTGAATGAGAAAAACATATTGTATTCTTGGCTAAGAAGACAAATTATCATAAATATATCAATTCTTTCTACAAATTAATTTATGTACTTAATGCATTTACACATAAAAATTCAAAGAATTTTGAGATGGGTGGAACTTGACAAAGTTATTCCAAAAGCATCTGAAAGAACTAACAAGCAAAAATAGCAAAAAAGCTGCATGATGATGCTGGGCTAGCCTTACCACGCATCAAAACCAATTAAAAAGCTGCTGGTGGGGCGGCCGGATGGCTCAGCTGGTTAGAGCGCGAGCTCTCAACAAGGTTGCCGGTTCAGTTCCCGCATGGGGTGGTGGGCTGCACCCCCTGCAACTAAAGATTGAAAACGGCCACTGGACTTGGAGCTGAGCTGCGCCCTCCACAACTAGATTGAAGGACAATAACTTGGAGCTGATGGATCCTGGAGAAACACACTCTTCCCCAATATTCCCCAATAAAATTAAAATAAAAAGCTGAAGTTATTAGAAGGCTATTACACTTAGAGAAAACTGTAAGTGTAATGGAACAGATAGCCCACATGCAGAATCTATAATGCGTAATATTCTAAATTTTGGTTTTAAACAAAGAAAGCATTCTAAATTTGTAGGGAAACAAAAACATATTAGTGATATAAAAAGAATTTTTTCTTCAATTTGATTTTCATCACTGTTATCACTTACCCACTAATATAAGGACTACACATACAGTAAGTGTTCTGAGTTAGGCCCAGAGATTCTTTCTCCATGCTTCGGGCCATCTTGCATTGATCTTAGAAGTTACCTCTTTTGTGTATATAAAGAATTATTATGGCTCAATATTGCCACTATCCCTTTTATTTTCTGTCTGCTCACTTTTCCAGACTTGTGACTAATTCTTATCCTTTGGTACAGTCTCTTTGTTTATTGATCTAAGCTGGTGGTTCCAAAGTGGGCTCTCAGACCCTATCTGTCTCACCTGGAACATGTTAGAAATGCAAATTCTCAGGCCCCACCTCATAACCAAATCACAAACTTTGAGGGTGGAGTGTACCAATCTTCGTTTTTATCACCTCCAGGTGATTCTGTTACACACCAAAGATTGAGAACTAATGATCTAAGCAAATATCCAGCACCGTAGAAAGTACCACTTGTATTTCTAAGCCTTTGGAAAGACATCTAGTTCCTATAGCAACTTGTCATATTACTCATAAGGCACCACATGAGTTATTTGTATACCTTTCACCCAATTAGATTGTAAGTCTCTGGGGAGAAGGTTACACAGAAGGTTAACAGTTAACACAGTATCCCTCATACTGCAATAATAATCGATACGTTCAATGCCAACCATTCCTACGCTCCCACCATTCTGTAAATTTTTTTAAAAAGTTAAATATGCCTTTATTGCCTTAACTCTTTAGAAGCTGGTTTATCCTCATGTTTCCTCTTCTTCTTACATTGTACACTGTTGAATTACAAATAGGCTTACAGTACTGACACACTGTATAGTGACACACAAATTCAAACTGGTAGAATTTTATAGTACAGAAAGTCACTGCTAAGTGGTTACTGAAATATAAACTCTTATTAAATGAAAAGTTTTATTAAGTTGTTAAAAAGGCAAAAATTGGAATCTAGCAGGAACATTTTTCAAGACAGAAATTCCTTTCCATCTTGCTGTTTTAAAGCATATTTACCTGAGGTGTGACTGTGTGGTCAATTAGATTCTCAGTCAGAGATAAAAGCAAGGCATCCAATTCGTCTGTAGCATCCTGTGGAAGACAAAATATATACAGTTGTTAAATGACCCATTAATCATCGGACTGATTTTTTCCATATCTTCTCAATTTATCATCCTTACCCAGGCCTAGCTGGTGTTAACCTTTAAACAAACAGGGACATTCAGGAATCACTTTTGCTTGGAGGAGAACCTAGACTACAATCAGAACTTGAAAAAGCTAGGTGTTACGTGAATTTGCAAATAGCTCTTCCTTTTGGTGAGACAAAACTTGGGTAGGGTAAAGACTGTTCTGGCTCTTAGACTAGAAGGGAGAGGTAGAAATTTCAGCCCAGGGAACAGCTGAGTACAGGAGATGACTGAATTTCAAATGCTTCTTATCCAGACGTACAGGTGCTTCACTGTTTGCAAAAGAGGACAATATGAACTTCCCCCCATAGATGTTAATTAATACTTTTTGTTTAATTAGTATTTCAAGCACTTTATGGAAGATGCAGTTCTGTACTGCAGAGTTACAGCGTGTGTGTGTATACGTGTCCATGCATGTGTGTGTGCATGTCTGTGGAAGTAGAAAGAATTTTAAAAGTATAGAAGATAAAATTCTAATCTAGAAATAAGAGAAATAAGTATCTAATGTGTAATACATAATGAAAAAGCCCTTCATTAACACAATTCTATTTCTATCTATCTGCCTCCAGGCCATGGTGAATCGCCTATTCATGTTTCAACTTAATTTTAATATTCAACTTAATTTTAATATTCAACTTAATTTTAATCACATGTGAAAAAAACTGTTCTCTTTCTTATCTCCCTCCGCCTATCCTACCACCATCCTCCTTGTGACCTGGGTGAGTGCCCCAAAACAGCTTGTGCATATTTCTATCACAATGCATTACAATAAAAATCTCTCTCCCAGTGGACTATAAGCAGTTTGAAAGAAGAGACCATGTTTAAATCATTTTTAAATTTCCACAACCTAGCATATGTAGTATATCTTTGAACTAAATGTCCTTCTCTATTCCAAAAACGTATCAGATCCCACTAAACAATTTTCAGTGATCAAAGATGTCAATACATCTTTTTAGAATTTTAATTAACAGAAATTTGATACTGATTGCTTTTCTAACCCAAATGTCTGAAAAAACTATAACCTAAATATTGACTATACACTGTCTTTGGGCAGTGGGAATACATATAATTTCTAATTTTTTCTTTTTATGAAATCTTTGGTAAATTTCTACAACAAATGTGCTTATACATAAAAGAGCACAATGGTAAATGTTCATTTCCATTGAAAATTTTTCATTTAACTCGCAAATTAAAACATTCACCAGGCAATGAACTGGGTTTCTATGATTTCTGAACTGGTGAGGGTGTGACAAGTAGAGACAGGAAAGGCAGGAGCTGTGATGGGCTGGTTATACTGCAGCACAGTGACAGGATTGAAATATTTATTTCAATCAATAAATATTTAGTGCCTACTATGTGCCATGTACTGTTCGAGACACTAGGGAAGCATAGTCAGCATCCAAAACACAAAAACACAAAGACCAGTCAAAACCAAAAATATCAACAAACAACAGAAAACCCTGAGACGAAACCCTGAGATACTCTTGTGAGGCATCTCACAAGATGTGAGGACTCTTCCCTAGCGAATTCAGGCTCAACGCTTTTCTCACAGTTTAAGTTCTGGTGTCAATCAGAAATCACCAGATGTCTGTGGTTGTACTACAGGATTCAACTCAGTGTGTTTTTTGGAGAAAACTTAAAAAGTATTGTTACCTTTAGAAAAGAACCATTTTCTGCAGGTGTGATGTGCTTTGGAGCAAGAGAACCTTCAGGGAGTGGCACATTATTCTCATTTAATACAGCACTGGGAAGAAAATATAAATTCACATCATGGAGGACCTACCTGTACAGGCATAGCATTTTAAAAGTATAGAAGATAAAATTCTAATCTAGAAATAAGAGAAATAAGTATCTAATGTGTAATACATAATGAAAAAGCCCTTCATTAATACAATTCTACTAGGCAGCATTTTCAAAGAAAGGACTTGGGGAAGAAGGATAACAAATTCATGTAGGGGAAGAAGAAATGACAATTTGTGAGGAGCATGAGAGCCGTCAGTATCTTTGTGAAACCCTTCCCCACCCCACCACATAAGAGTTTTCAAATTCAGGTCAGATTCATTCACAGATGTATCAAAATGGTGGACTACTTTGCTTCCCTCCTAAATCTCACTGAAGTGACAGAAAAAATTTATCTTGAAAAGACAGACACACAAAAAATACAGGTCAACAGATTGATTTTTTAAGGCTGTTATCAAATATATGAATGGGAAAGCTCAGCGGAACAGGATTTATACAGAATACCTGAGATATGGGAGAATAGTCAGGAAACCATAAGGAGAAGCCACCATTTAAATACACAGGCTGGAGAGCTCTGCTGCAGCAAGCAGCAGCATCAGCTAGATTGCTTCATATATTCCAACGGGACGAGCCAGGTCAGAGGATGCCAGAGACTCTACGACCTGTGGGCTTGGCAGCAATGACTGGAGGGTGGGGGTTCAGGGGGTGTGTAACCCCAGATAAGGATAAGGAGAACAGGTGCAGTCTTACAGATGGCTTCAACCAGGGTGGAAAGGGGCACAATCTACAGCCAAATCTAGAGCTGTAATTCCAGCTTTACCCTGATCACCAATTAGGACATTTGTTGAGTACTAACTGTAAAGCTCTATATTCAAAGCTTCATATGCTTAAGTGCTTGCTACGTTGATTACAGTATCTGGAGCTGAATTTGATAAATCAGAAAACTCTTTACTGAATAAGTTTTCAATAATGGGAAAAGAAACAGCATTCTTTCATTCAACAATGTTTAGCAGCAACTAAGCACAGAACACTGGATATACAGTGAGGGACAAAACTAACTGGCACAGAGCAGGGGATAAAAGCCTAGTAAGACAGATAAATGGCATAATAATCATTAAAGAAAAGAGAGACAGTGGAGGCTTGGAAAGAAAAGCAAGGAAATTAGCTTGAATACGACAGCCCATAGTAAGAAAGTTTTATAAGACTGGGGGCTTGAAGTTAACTACCATACCTTAGAGAAATAATATACGTTCCTTACCAGGTAACTTATGAGATTGAAAATACCTTTAAAAGTTGTTTTTGTGCTGCAGTTTGAATCAGTTGAAGAAGAATGAGAATTTAGAGAGACAAATTAGGAGTATCTTCAAATAATCTAAAGCTAGGTACTAAGCAGCCATGTAATAGACAGAAGAGTGAATTCAAGCTGTCTTTCACATAGAAATCTTGAAATCATGTGGTGATAGACTGGGGAAGAGGAAAAGGCCCAAGATCAAAAAGTTAAGAGAAAAAGAACATCATTGCATTCTGTCTCCCCAAAAGTGTACCTGTTTGTGGCAGCAGCCTGAACACTGGCGTTTTTATGACTTAATAAGCCATCTTCTTTTGTAACCTAAGAAAATTAAATCATAAACATTAACTCTTTGTTGAGGATATTAAGGTAACAAGAAACTTATATTTCTTTCCTGTGAAAATAGAAATATCAGTTTACTTCAGTTCCAAAAGGGGTAATCATACTTTATCTATGGAAATATCAGTATTGTACCTAGTGTAATCCTATCCCATAGCCACAGTTATAATCCATGCTTCCACTTCAATATATTAGTATATAAATTCACATGCTTTACTAGACAGCTCTCAATTATTTAAGACATCGTGGTGTGTTAGTCAATATACACAGAATCCCAAAAGAGTTATGCCAGAATTTTTCCAATTTACATGAAAGAAGAAGAAACAGATGTTAAGCTGTATATTTGGCTTCTTATTTTCCCTGAATGCAAGGGATATTTTAGGAGAGAATTCTGAAAAACTTTTCTGAACAAGTCAGTTCTTTTCCTCAACTTCAGTGTGGTATCATTTACATATAGTAAAATGCACACATCTGTAATGTACAATTCAATGAATTTTGAAAAATATATACAGGTGCACAATCAACACTACAGTGAACATGTGTAACATTTTTACTACCCTCAAAATGTTCCCTTGAGGCTTCTAATGCAATCCCATCAACACACTTACACATGGCAAACAATGACCTGTACTTAGTACAGTTTCACATAAATGAAATCATTATACCTATTCTTCTGTGTTGACCTCTTTAGAGTAGCATGCTGCGAGATTCACCCAAAGTGTCCCACTTATCACTAATTAATAATTAATTCCTTCTTATGCGCTGAGTAGCATTCCACTGGATGGATATACCGCAATTTGATTATCTGTTCACCTACTGAAGGATATTTGGGTTATTTCTAGTTTTCAGCTATTATAATAAAGCTCCCAGGAATCCCTGTACATTTTAGTAGCTGTGTGAACCTACCCATTTCTCTTGGGTCAATATCTAAGAGTAAAGCTGCTGGGTCATATGGTAAGTGCATGTTTAATACATTGCAAAACTCTTTTCTCAAGTGCTTGCTAAACATGTTTTATTCTTACCAGCAATGTGCATTGCAGGAGATTCACCACCGCCCACATAGGAATGGTCAGTTTTTAATTTTAGCTATTTAAGTAAATGTGTCTTTCACTATGAAGTATGATGTTAGCTGTAGAGTTTTCTTCATAGATACCCTTTATCAGGCTTAAGAAGTTCTACTCTATTCCTAGTTTGCTGGAGATTCTTGTCATGAAGGAGTTGAATTCTGTGAAATGCCTTTTCCATAGCACTTTGAGAACATTTTCTTTATTTTTTAATATGGTCAGCTATACTGATTTTTGAATGATAAACCGACTTTCTTCCCGACTTGGTCATGATGTACCATCTTTTTTATAAACTGCTGAGTGAGTAGGATTTGTTCATATCTTGTTATGGACTTTTGAGTCTATTTTTATTAGTCTATGGTTACTTTTCTTGTAATATCTTTTTCTAGTTTTGGTATTAGGGTAATACTATTCTCGTAAAATGAGTTGGAAAATGTCCTCTCCTCTTATTCTCTGAAAAGAGTTTGTGTAGAACTGTTACTATTTCTTCCTCAAACGTTCAGTAGATTTCAACAATGAAGGCTCTGGTCCTGGAGTTTTCTTCGTGGGAAGGCTTTTAACTATAAAATAAAATCTCTTTAATTTAGGGCTATTCATTATTTCTCTCTTCTTTAAGTCAAGGAAGATCCCAAAGTATAACTGAAATGTAAGGTACTAACAATAGCGATAACTATCACTGCTACACACGTAGTTCCAACACTGGGGATCAACACTCATCACGTGCTCAGTACATGCCAGGCACTATTCCATGTCCTTTACATTTATTGTCTTATTTTATCCTTACAACCCATCTTAAGGTACGTACTACCATTATCTTTTTATAAACATAATTGAACCGAGGCTCAGAGAAATTAACTAACTTGCCACGTCACAAGGCTAGTAGGTGGTAGATTAAAAGTAGGATGCAAACTCAAGTTATCTGATTCCAGAGCCCGTATTGCGATATTTTATACTTATTCGTATGTGTAAATATTATGTTTATATTGGGTGAAGAGGGTAGATAAAAAGCAGGAACAATATTCCGTAAGTTTTCTCAGTTCTAAGATTTGTGCTGGGGACAGGATAAGTAAAACACATCTTCTCAACAACAGGGTATTTTGAAATCCTGGTTAACATGACTTGGTGAGACAGGCTGTTTCCTGGTTTAGTATGGAGGAAAAGTTAGAAAGTTAGGGAGGACAAAGGAAAAACGGATTTTGAGAGCATAGATGTCATATATTTCATGGGGGCTTGTCCTACTATATATTTCACAATGTTACAGCCAACTCTTTCACATTGCAACTTTCACTCTTGTTAATAACATCACAATTTTGCCAAATTGGGGGTAGGTGGGTGGTAGGGAGTAGCAGATCAACTAAAAAACCCCTAAAATCATAGAGTTAATATTGACAGGAACTTGAAAATCACTGGATTTTCTGGCTGTAAAAGTGGCAAAGATTAAGTACTCACTTCTATAGGAATTTGACTTTTTAAAAATTTCTGAAACCCTAGAGCACCCTACTCTTACTTTTTGTCCTATGGTGCTCCTCTTCATCTAGCTTATAAAGTTGGGAATGCATTTCGCCATCTTAAGCATGTTTCTTCGTACTAGTTTCTGTCTGTAATCACTAGCTAGGTCACTCCTGTTTAACATTCATGTATTTTATTTCTTCCTCAGCTCTCGGCTCTAAGTTTCATGTTCTTTTCACTTACCAGGACTACTTTGATTAAAGGAAGCTTACCTTACGCACTGCTTCTACTTGAGCCTTCAAAATGTTACTCTTCAAGTCAGGAGGAACTCTCCTGGCATTCAGTCCTGGGCTCTCAATGGCATTATTAAGACATTTCTCAGTCAACTTCACCACTTCTTCCTAGATAGTAAAAATATACTGTAAGCAACTCTGATAGTTATATGGAAATAGGAAAGGGCCTGATGAAAGTTCATATGCACATAACCAGGAAATTACGTGTCTTTAGCAGTTATCTCCTATTCCAGGAATAGTCAACAACATGGATGGATCTTGAGATTATCATGCTAAGTGAAATAAATCAGACAGAAAAGGACAAGAACCATGTGACTTCACTCATATGTGGGATATAAAATGGAAAGCAACAAACAAACAACTAAAAAACCTTCATAGACACAGATAAAAGTTTAATGGTTACTAGAGGGTAAGCGGGGAGGGAGGTGATAGAAGAGGATAAAGAGGCTCAAATATATGGTGATGGAAGGAGAACTGACTCTGGGTGGTGAACACACAATGCAATATATAGATGATGTATTATAGAAATGTACACTTGAAACCTACATAATTTTACTAACCAATGTCACCCCAATAAATTTAATAAAAATTTTTAAAAAATTACACCGGTACTTTGATCTAACACTTCTATTTTCCAGGAAAATAATCAAAGATGATTAAAGATACTTATTTATAAGACTGCTATCACACCACTGATTATGACAGTGAAAATTAACAACAATCTAAATGTGTAATAGGGACTGAGGAAACAACATGATGACACACGCATGCATTTAACTACTGCTTGCAATGTATTATTGAAATAAAAAAGGTGTTTACAATTGATGAGTTTTAAAGAGCAGTGTTATTACATTTTTATTTTTTTTAAATATACATCACATTTAAATGTTTGCAAATATGTATCTTTAAAAATGTTAACTATAGTTATGTCTTAGTAGTAGGATAATGCAGGATTTATAATTTCCTGCTATTTAAAATTTGCTTTAATTTTCTACAATTACCATGTATGTGTACTATAGACAAAAATTACTGCAATACAAGTTGAGTAATAGCTTTGAAGTATTTTCACTTTATTGTCTTACAGCGCATAACTCCAAGGGCACCCAGTTACTACATTGCTGATCTATCTGCCTCATGTGGTCAAAATGTGGCAAACAGAACGCCAAAAGAATTAAAAAGACACCCTGATTCCTAAATACCCCAAATTAGAACAGATCTGAAATGACTGGGATACTGAAACCCTACTGTGGAGTAGTCCATAGCTGTCACAGCGAGCTGAGTTGGGAGCTTATTGCAGGGGGGAAAGTTGATCCAAAGTCTGCTTAAGTTCTCAACCAGTGTAATGGACAATCGCTCGTCTTCTCCCCTCCCAAGATTCACCAGGCTTCTTTTTTAGGTTCATTTTGGTCTTCTGCTAGATTTGTGTCAAAATCATTTCTAAGCATCTAAAGCTTTCAATTAACCCTCTGTCTCTGAGCCTGCATTCCCTTACTTTACAGAGATCGTATAATAATTAAAAAAAAAAAATGACAGTGTGAAAGTAAACAGACCAATATAATTGAAAAATATTGAGGGAGTCAAGAAAATGAAAGCCTTCCTGAAATTTAATCAGCTTTTAAAAGACATTTCTCAGAAAAAAACACATTAGGGAAAAATAAGACTTGTATTCAAAAGGACAGCTTTAACAATGACTACGTAAGAAAGAAGAAAAATCACTCTACTTCATACAGGTCTCTGAAGAAATTCCAGTTAGGTATTCAAGGATGAAAGAACACTACAGGTCAGCTGTTCACCTTCCTCTTTAAAACCAAACCAAAACAAGATTCATGCAACAGATCCTTGCTATCTGTTGTCTACATAGAGAGGGAAAAAAGCTGTCTCCAGATCATTATCTAAAATTCACTCTTCCATTTAGTGGGGACATCTGTCAGCTGATACAATTAATTATTTTTATCTCATTCAATTTATTTTAGTTATTTAATATAGGAATAAGAAAAAATTTTAAATTAGTCAATTAACTGAAGTTTAATTGGCTTAATTGGTATATATCCCCGACACATCCAATGCCTAAAAATCTCCAAGGGGACAGCATGGTGAAAGGTAGGAAAGATGAATTGAAGCATATGAAATTCTATTCTCTTCCTTGTTTATACAACAGAGCAGCTCCTTTCAAACAAATCCTGTAATTTCAAAAGACATTCATCGAGTTCTTCAACTAAATCATGACCCACTGAACATAACTGAGAGAAAGGATAGGCTGAATCAAAATAAAAGTTAAGACACTTCTCCCAGGAAGACATGCAAGCGGCCAACAGATACATGAAAACATGCTCAACTTCACTAGCTATTAGGGAAATGCAAATCAAAAGCACAATGAGGTATCACCTCACATATGTTAGAATGACTATCTTCAACAAGACAAATAATAACAAGTGTTGGAAAGGCTGTGGAGAAAAAGGAACCCTCATACACTGTTAGTAGAAATGTGAATTGGTACAGCCACTATGGAAAACATTAGGGAGGCTCCTCAAAAAATTAAGAACAGAATTACCATATGACCCAGCAATCCCTCTCCTGGGTATCTATGCAAAAAATCTGAAAACACATATCCGTAAAGATATATGTATTCCGATGTTCACTGCAGCCATTTTCACATGGCCAAGCCATGGAAACAACCAAAGTATCCTTCCATAGATGACTGGATAAAGAAGATGTGGTATTTATATATAATGGAATACTACTCTGCCGTAAGAAAAGATGAAGTAGCGCCATTTGAGACATGGATGGATCTTGAGATTACTATGCTAAGCAAAATAAGTCAGACAGAAAAAGTCAAGAACCACATGATTTCACTGATATGTGGGATATAAAACTGAAAGGAACAAAGGAACAAGACAACCAAACAAAGAAACAAAAACAGAGAACAGTTTAGTGGTTACTAGAGGGTTTAAGGGGGGTCGGGGGGTGGTGGAAGGGGGTTAAACATATGGTGATGGAAGGAGAACTGACTCTGGGTGGTGAACATACAATGCGATATGTAGACGCTGTATTACAGAACTGTACACTTGAAACCTATATAATTTTACTAACCACTGTAACCCCAATAAATTTTTAAAAATTAAATTAAAAGGTTTAACAGCCATATCACTTTTGACTGTGTGTCTAAAAAATAAAACTATAAGATGACTGTACAGTTCTTAATGTTGCTGCCCAAGTTTCCGCCTTCCCTCCTAAAAATCTACAAATTTCTTCATCTTAAATGAGAAAAGTTTGTAAGAATTCAGCAGAGACAGATTTTCCAGCAAAAGAAATGAGAAAGTATTAGCTTTGGGAAGAAAGGATGTCTGCAGTCTGTGATGTGTGACCAGCATACAAGGGAGACACCCGGGTACCTGGCTGTTGATGTTGACATCAGTGCTGGGATGAGGCGGTGGCAATGAACTGGTTTCCATTTCAAGCTGTTTCAGTTTCTCTGATGCATCTTTTAATGCTGGAAAAAACGGCAAAATAGCCCCTTAATCTGACAGGCTGTCACAGCTGTGAGATGGTATAGATTTAAGTTTGTTTTTTCCAACACCAGTTACCATCAATTAAAGGTAATAATCCAGATGACCACAGAATAAATGCATTTTCTTCCTATAACCAGGTAACTCTCCATTACTTTAAGAGTTAACCTAAATAGGAACACTGGCCTGTATCTGCACTGCTCCTAAAAAGCCACTAGGCATGGAATGTTAATAGCATGTGTGGTTAAGAAGGCTTACTAGTCAAAAGATCCCAAAGAAAAGCAGAGATCATGTGTGACACCATCCTTTCCTCCACAACCACAACCCAAGCTCCTCCTGCTGCACCTCAGTACTTTGCCATTTTCTTTCCTTGGCCCTCAATATATATACACAGCCTGAAACTAAACTTATGTGCAGCAAACAGATGAAGGACATACATTTATTCATTCATGGATGAATAAATATTATATACTGGTAACAGCAGGTGTGATGCAGGACAAGCATTTTGTCTTCATTATGTTCCACCTTAGCTGCAAAACACATTACAAATAAAGTCCTCTAACCACTGAAAAGATAGTATCAATACATTAAATACAATTCAGCTTTAAATGAATGCTACTTAAATCAACCACTCTGTAATAATCTTATTTTACAGGGACTAATTTTGTATGAGTTTGTATTTTCACATGGTCACTTGAGAAAAAAGCTGTTGAATGCCTAATAATTTCTAAATAATCAGACGAAAGGGAAAGGAAAACTATGAAACCATTTTCTCCTGGTCAAAGGGATCATCTAAAAGTGTCTATCAGGTAACTCGTGGATCTCTCCCTCAGCAGCATATTAGAGTCAGATGTGGAGCTTTTAAGAAACACTGATTCCCAGAGCTAACCCCAGAAAATGATACCAGAACTTCTGGAGGGAGTTTTCTGGCACTGGTAGTTTTTAAAACTCTCCAGGTGATGAGAATCGCTAATTCAACACTGATCTCAAAATCGTCCATATTCATTTACTTACTTAATTGCCACCTCCTGGTTTTCTCATGCTACAAATTATTTGAGACTAAATTTTAACATGATGATGACACCACAAACCCTTTAGCTTATGATGATAAATTAATACTGTTGGGTTTGGGGTCTGGGTATTTTTGTTGTTGTTAAAATAAAGTTTCTTCTGCTACATCTGTTTGGCTGAGGAACATCCTGAGATTGTAGGATAAGCTATTCTTTTTTTATAAGCTATTCTTTTTTTAAAGTTAGTATTTTTAACTATTCATCTATGTGAAATCAGAATTTTGACATTACAACTGAAAGAAAATAAAGAATAAATTGGATACCAAGATTATAAGACCTTAATTCTTAACATCAAAATACTCTATTTTCATTGACTTTGAGCAAATGACATAAATCTGAACTGAATAAGTCTTATGAATGAAACCCCCACACTATACACGAATTTCTTTTGGCACAACTTTAACAGCATTTAAGCTCTGCTTGCATACCTTCTGTAATAAGGGGCTCACTCACTGTTACGTATCTATTTCTGATATATGGCAGAAACATTTAAAAAATTCTTCCCTATACTGATCCCAAATCTGCTTCCCTATACTTTCAAATTGCTGGTCCAAGAATCACCAATAAAACGCCATAAAATAAAGTCTTTGCTATACAGGCTTTCAAATATTTGAAGAGTTATTACATCTCATTTGATCTTTTCTAGGCATCCCTAGGTCATTCTAGGGACATCCTTCGTAGGAACATTCAATATTCTCCCAAACCAATGCAATTTCCTAGAAAGTATGTACTAAATCAACGTTGTTTGCTAATATAATACTTGTACTATTGCAGCACTGAAAAAAACTTAAGATCATATTATGGACATAAAATGGAACGTAAATAAAATCAATACTGGCATCTCTATAATGGAGACTATTTTTATTTTAACCCTCAGTATTTAATACTCAGTATAAATACTCAGTATTAAGCTAGTGCTGCTTCTGGTTGAATCTAAATCCTGACGGCCTTGATTTATTATGTCTCACATCTGTCTAGTCACAAAGAGTTGTCATTTCTAACAAAAGGTAGAGTCTAGCGTAGGACTGTAAAAACTGGAAACTAACCAAAAGAAATTATGGCAAAGAAAGTATAAAAGAAATAGTAATGGAGGATGTTTTTTTAATCCAATAACTATTATCTTTAAAATAATCAAATTAGAACATTATTCTGAAATTACTAATAAATCAAAGTTAATTTCTGTTTCCCTGACCTCAGATCATAAGCACAACTCAAACATGGTAGATGTCAAGAAGAATTTTGTAAAACCATGACATATCAGAACATTTGTTTAACAGTGTATTTGTAGTGATTACTTAGGGAACAAAAGGATAAATTTTTAACGCCGATTACCAGTAGTACTTCTACATGTTCTATTAACCAGAAGCACTGTGTAAGTTTTCATGAACACTTTCTATCTCTAAATTACTAAATACAATGCTGAAGTCTATAATTTTCAGAGACAACAGCATACTCAATGACAACTTCCTATGAGGTGTTGACAAACAGTATCAAATTTTAGGGATAAAAGTCAAAATTGACAAGAGCCACATAAATATTAGCTGCTGTTGAATATATATGACACTGAGATTCAACAGCAAGCTCCTGTTTAAATACAGTTTATACTTTAATATCAAACCAAACTCACAAACATACAGAAACTTTCAATGTGCAATTTACTGTTTCCTTTTAACATTTGAAAAAGTTAAGGTAAGCAACTTTCTCTCTGTATTATTTATTTTTGTGAGTCTGGGCAACAACAGTCCTCATTAAAAACAAAATACTTTCTGGGAGCTAATGGAACATCCAAACATTTATTCAATCAATCCTGTGCCCTTTACAGAAATTTCAAATCTTTAAAGAAACTTTTTCTCCTAATTTTCACTCAAGAAACAAAGTAAAAAGCAAGTTTGAAAATTCATAAATTTTTAATGACTTATAAATAATACAAATGTTTAATGGTCTCAATTATGCGATCTTAAATATTTCAATGGACCTTTAAGCCAAAAGAGCAAGAAGGCATAACTCTTCTACATTAAAATTTAAAATTCAACTATTGCATAAAATATTATTGAGGGGACCGATTTAAATAGCTCATTTCAAAGGGAGGTAAAATAAAAAGGTGTCATTGATGTTATACAGAATATTTACTTACTCCCGCCTTCACCTTCAGGCTCCTCTAATCCACTTTGCCTGGAGGCCATGTTAACTTCCGCTGGTGCTAGCAATGTTTCCACAGTGTCAGGTGCCCCAATTACATCATCAATGGTTGTTTCCAGTAAGTCTGGACTATTTAGCAAATCAATATTCAGAGGCAAGCTGTAAAGGTAACAGGTAAAGGTAAAACTTACTTAGACCAAGACATTTATCATGAAAAGAATTTAAAATACTAATAAAAATCTTTGTTGGAAAAAAATTCATGTAAGAGTTCAAATCCCCAGTAGTTTATTCATCTGACAACACCTTTTGGGCAGGCTTTTCTTCCAGCTAAGATAGAGTAAAAGGGGACTGGATTTAGCTTCCTACCTAAAATAACCTAAGGGGGAAAAATTTGTTTTCAAGACATAAGACATCAGACAACAAAGGACAATGATTCTGAAATTTGGGAAACAAATGAGGTGAGCCCGGCAATTGCCTTGAGAGAATTTCCATGCCTTGGTGCAGAGATGGTGAAATGAGACAGAGCACAGAGAACCTTGGTCATCTTCTCAATTGAAAAGATGAGACTGAGAGTCCAGGGCGGCCAAGGCAACTAGAGTTCACAGGACACAGGACCAAAGAAGACAGAGCAGCACTTCAAGGAGAGAATCCTGGAGATCTGCAGAAAATCCCCACCTCAAGTATTCAGCAGAGTACTGACGAGAGAACGTGTGTGAGGAAACTCTCAGAGGCTAGGGAAAGACCATCCAAAAGGACTTCCTTCCTCTGTTTGGCTGGGGAAAGTACTAGTGGCACTCACACTGGGCCACAGTGCCTGTTTCCACAGAGAAACTGTAAAAACACATAATTCACAGGGCATTGAGTATTCAGGATGGTTTTGCCTCAGTAGAGAAAAATAATTAACTCAGACGGGGCATGGCAAAGGCCCACCTAATACATCATAAAAGAAAGTCCTGAAAGGATCCAACTGTTTCCAAGTAACTTAACTGCATCGCAAAACAAAGCTCAAAGGTATAGAGGAATATAAAATTATCTAGCATCAGGCAGGGAAGTAAAACTTGTTAGGTTAAGAACTTGGTAGAATGTCAGGGATCCACTCAAACATTACCAGGAATGCAAAGAGGCAGAAAAAGACATCCCATACTAAAGAGAATAATCCACCAATGGAAACTGATGTTAGAATTTGCAGAGGAATATATTAAACAGTTACAATAACTGTTTAATTATAACACTTGTTAAAAAAAAGTTAAGTACAAACATGGAAGATATAAAAAAGATCCAAATCAAACTTCTAGAGAATTACAATATCTGAGATGAAAAATATATTGGATGGGATTCACAGAGATTAGACATTAGGGAAAGAAAAGAAAAAGCTGAACTTGAAGGCATAGCAACAGAAAATATCCCAAATAAAACACACCAAGAAAAAGAATCCCTCAAATGAAAAGAGTATCAGTACCACAAAAGACCCCGAATAACCAAAGCAATCTTAAGAAAAAAGAACAATGCTGGAGGTATCACACTCCCTGATTTTAGCTTGTACTACAGGGCAACAATAATCAAAACAG
The DNA here is from genome assembly GCF_004115265.2 of Rhinolophus ferrumequinum. NCBI lineage: Eukaryota > Metazoa > Chordata > Mammalia > Chiroptera > Rhinolophidae > Rhinolophus > Rhinolophus ferrumequinum. The sequence goes on along the minus strand of NC_046291.1, from coordinate 91,083,655 downwards.
CATGGTATTGGCAGAAAAACAGACATGTAGACCTATGGAATAGAACTGAGAACTCAGAAATAAAACCACATAAATATGGACAGATCATTTTTGACAAAGAGCAAAATCATACAATGGAGAAAAGACAGCCTCTTCAATAAATGGTGCTGGGAGAATTGGAAAGCCACGTGCAAAAAACTGAAACTGGACTGCTATCTGTCACCATGTACCAAAATTAATTCAAAATGGATCAAAGACTTAATGGTAAGACCTGAAACAATAAACTGCATAGAAGAAAACATAGGTACTAAACTTATGGACCTTGGGATCAAGGAGCATTTTATGAATTTGATTCCAAATGCAAGGGAAATAAAAGCTAAAATAAATGAATGGGACTATATCGAACTTAAAAGCTCCTGCACAACAAAAGAACAAGGCAAACAAATGAAAAACAAAAACTCATAGACACAGACAAAAGTTTAGTGGTTACCAGAGGGTAAGGGGGGCGGGGGATGGGAGATGAGGGTAAAGGGGATCAAATACATGGAGAACTGACTCTGGGTGGTGAACACACAATGGGATTTATAGATGATGTAATACAGAATTGTACACCTGAAACCTATGTAACTTTACTAACAATTGTCACCCCAATAAACTTTAATTTAAAAAAAAGAAAAAAGAAAAGGGCATCAGTTAGTGTAGGACAACTTTAAGTAAGTAGCCTACTGTAATGGATAATTGGAGTCCCAAAGTGGGGGTGGGACGGAACAAATGTTAAAATATATAATTGCTGAAGTTTTTCCAAATTTGATGAAAACTATAACCCACAGATCCAAGAATCTCAATAAACCCTAAACACAAGAACATGAAGAAAGCTACAGCAAAGCACATCATAATCAAACTGCTTGAAACCAATGATAGAAAACCGCAAAAGCAGACAAAGACTCATCTGTTCAAAAAAATAAAGGTAAGGACGACAGCCTGTTTCCCGTCAGAAACTATGCAAAGCAGAGGACAGTGGGGGATCGCCTTGACAGCACTGAAGAAAAAAGAATGACAACTACAATTTTATAGCCAGCAAAAAGTTTTAAAAAGCAAAAATAAATAAATAAGTAAATAAATAAAAAGCTAGGTATAGACCAAAGGAAAATGAAAGCATACATCCACACAAAAATGTGTACATAAATGTTCACAGCAGTATTATTCATAATAGCCAAAAAATGGAAACAGCCTAAATGCCCATCAACTGAGGCCTGAATAAATAAAATGCAGTATATCCATAGACTAAAATACCAATCAGCAATAAAAAGGAGTGAAGCACTGATATACGCTATGACATGGACGACCGTTGAAAACATAACGTTAAGGGAAGAAATCCAGACACAAATGATCACATATTGCATGAGTCCATTTATATGAAATGTCCAGAAGAGGCAAACCCATTGAGCAGAAAGTAGATTTGTGGTTGCCAGGAGCTGGAGGAAGGGTCAGGGAGGAATGGGGATTGACCGCTGTGGTGTAAGGTCTGAAATTAAGATTCAATACTAAGTGCTGCCTTGACATCCTGTGAGGCTAACCACGGGTTCCCATGCCCTTACCAGATATGCAGCCCCCCACCCAGTGGAAAGGGTTCCCCATCTGGCTAGTTCTGCTATCAACTAACTGTACCAGCTGTATTCCACCAGGTTTTTAACCTAACAAATTTCACTTTCCTGACAGTCTGTAAAATTATTCAAACAAGCCAATCACATCCCCTGATGGGAACTAGGGGTCATCTCATCCTCATGTTACCTACCATAAAGCCTGCCTCCTACATCCCATTGTTGTTCACTTTGCTCCCCAAAAAACAACTGTGTGGCCCTATATGTTATGAGGTTTCCTCCTACCTTGAGCATAAGTATACGTGACTAATAAACTGCTGTCTATCTCATCTTCCCAGTGTTGGGTTTTGTGTGTTCGACCATTTTATAGTATTTAGGGGAAGGGATCCCTCCCTCACCAACAGGGTGAATAAGGGGTGATAAGAGCAGCTGCTAATGGGTAGGAGGCTTCCTTTAGGGTGGACAAAAATGTTCTAAAATAAAATTGTGATAAAGGTTGCACAATCCTGTGAATGTACTAAAAACACTGAATTGTCCACTTTAAATGGGTGGATAGTATGGTATGTGAATTATATCTTAAAGCAGTAAAAAAAGAAAGACAAAAGAAAATATTATCATTCATACAAAATAATTCATGACCAAAAGACTTGCACTAAAAACTATTTAAGGGAAGACCTAAAGGCAGGAGTAAAATGAACAATGTATTATGTGGTTTACAACATAGTAAAATGCTTGACAAGTGATAAAAAGGCTGGGAGAGGGTAAACGGAAGTACACTACTGTAAGGTTCTTATACTATACATGAAATGGTATCATAGTCTACTTTCAAGGGATAGAGAAGTTAAAGTTGTACATGCTAAAGCAACCATTAAAGTAAAACAAAGAATTATAGCTAAGAAGTGAAGAAAGCACACAGATGGAATTAAAAAACAACTTGATTAATGAAAAAGAAGACAGAAAGAAAGATGGGAACGAGACACATATGAGATAAACAGAAAACAAACAGCAAAATGATAGACTCAAACTTAATCATATTAATAATCACATTAAAAGGAAATGGTCTAAACATACAAATTTTTAAATACACAGAGTGTCAGTTAAGACTAAAAAAAGCAAAACCCAATTATATCTGCCTATATAAAACATAATTTAAATATAAACAGAGATTTAAAAATAAAAGGATAGAAAATGATATATCATGCTAACACTAGTCAAAACAAAAGCTAGAGTGAATATATTGTTACCAAAGTAGACTTCAGAGCAAAGAACAATACTTCAAATGAAGATGGCTATAGATAAAGGCGGCATTTAATCAACAGCACATGACAATGCTAAATATTTATCAACTTAATGACAGAGCTTCAAAATACATGAAGCCAAAACTAAAAGTACTGCAAAGAGTAACAGACAAATTGATAATTATGGTTGGAGATTTCTGAATAATTGATAGAACAAGTAGGCAGAAAATCATCAAGGATATATTAGACTAGAACAATACTAATCATCAACTTTTCCTAATTGACACTTATAGAGCAGTACACCAAAAACATCGAAATACACATTCCTCTCAAGTACACACAGAATAATCACTAACATAGACCATGTTCTGGCCATAAATAAGACTTGATAAAGTCAAAAAGATTCAAGTCATACAAAGTACATATGTTCTTTGACAAGAACAGAATTAAATTAGAAATCCAAACAGACAGATCTTTGGAAAATCCCAAAATATTTGGAAATTATGTAAGGCACTTCTAAATAACACATGGATCAAAAAAGATATAAAAAGGAAAACTATAAAAGTATTTTGAATTAAATGAAAATGAAAGCGCAACATATCCAAATTTGTAGGATGCCACTGAAGTAGTACTTAGAGGAATACTGATTGCACTAAACATCTATATTAGAAAAGAACTTCTCATATCAGTGACCTAAGCTTGCACCTTGATAAAATAGAAAAAGAACACATTAAATGCAAAGAAGGCAAGAAATAATAGAGATTGAAGGGAAAAAAAGTAGAGAAAAAGAATTAAACCGAGAGCTAGTTCTTTGAGAAGCTCAATATAATTGCTAACTTCTAACTGGCTGATAAGAGAAAAAAAGAAAGAATACAAATTTACCAATAACAGGAATGAGGTCCTACACGTATTAAAATGGAATAAGGGAATATATGAACTTTATGCCAACAAATTCAGTACCTTAGATGATATGGAAATATTTCTTCAGAGACACAAACTACCAAAGCTCACTCCAGAAGAAATACAAAATTTGAATAGATTCATAAAAGTAAGTTAACTGAATTAATTAAAAATCCTCTCACAAAAAGAAGCCTGGGCCTACATGACTTCCCCGGTTAATTCTACCGAACATTTAAAAGCAGAAATAATGTCAATCTTCAACAAACTAGTTCAGAAACAGAGGAGGCAACATTCCCCAAATCATTCTATGAAGCCACTATTCTCCTGATACTGGAGACATACAAAGACATAACAAGAAATCAAGCAAAAAACAAAAAGAATTGCCCCCATGCCCAAGTGGGATTTATCACAGGAATGCAAAGTTGGTTTACATTCCAAAATCAATTAATGCAATACACCATATTAATAGGAAAAGAACCACACGATCATCTCAATAGGTGCAGAAAAAGTATGACAAATCCAGTGCCGTTCATGGGAAAAACTCTTAACAAAGTAAGAACAGACAGGAGCAGCCTCAATCTCATAAAGGTCATCTACAAAACACCAGCAGCTAACATCACATTTAATGATGACTGGCTGCATGCTTTCTCCTGTAAGACAAGGATGCCCATTTGTACCACTTCATTCAACACTGTACTGGAGGTTCTAGCCAGTGCAATAAAAAGAAAAAAGGAAGAGAATAGAAAAGAAAATCAAGGGCATCCATATTGGAAAAGAAGAGGTAAAAAATACAGAGGTTTTTATGTGCAGATCATAGAATCCTGTATTGAGAAAATCCAATGGTATTCACAAAACACTACTAGAAAGTAATAAATGAGTTCAGCAAGGTTCAGCAAGTAGGATACAAGATCAAGATGAAAAACCAATTATCTATACACTAGTAATGAACAAGAAATTGAAATTAAAACTATTCCATTCACAATAGCATCACAAAGAATAAAAACTTAGGAATAAATTTAATAAAGGATATGCAGGTCTTTTATACTTAAAACAATAACAAATAAATTAAAGGAGATCTAAATAAATGGAAAGATATTTCATGTTCATGGATTGGAAAGCTTAATACTGTCAACATGACAATTCTCCTCAAACTGATCTATGACTACAATTCACTCACTATCAAATTCCTAGCAGACTTTATTGTAGAAATTAACAAGCCAATTCTAAAATTTATACAGAAATTCAAAGGAGCCAGAATAGCCAAATCCATTTTTAAAAAGAAGAACAAAGTTGGAGGATGTACACTACCTGATTTCAATAGTATACAGCCACGGTAACCAAGACAGTGTGGTATTGTCCAAACATAGGCCTGTGAATCAATAGAACAGAATTAAGAGTCTAGAATTCCTTACACTTACAGTTGATTTTTGCCAACATAAACCAAAGGGGAAACCAAATAGTCTTTTTAAGAAATGGTGCCAACAGAAGTATACATGCAAAAATATGGATTTAGAATTTAGACCCTACCTCACACCATACATAAAAATTAAATCAAAATGGGTAATAGACCTAAGCATTAAGAGCTAAAACTATAAATATTTGAAGAAAACACAAGGAAAAATATCTCCGAGACTTTGGGCTGATAAAATGTTCTTAGATACCAAACATACTATCCATAAAAGAAAAGCCTGGTAAGTTGGACTTCAACATAATGAAATATTTGAGCTTCAAAAGACTTATTATGAAAATGAAAAGAGAAGTCACAGATTAGGAAAAAATTTTGCAAATCATGTATCTGATAAGGGACTAGTATTCTAAAATACACAAAGTACTCTTAAAACAATAAAAAGACAACCCATATAAAAATAGGCAACAGGTTTGAACAGACATTTCTCCAGAGACAATATACAAATAGGTGATAAACAAATGAAAAGATACTCAACATCACTAGCTCTCAGGAAAATACAAATCAAAACCACAATGAGAAATCACTATTCACTCACTACAATGGCCATATAAAACAAAACAAAACAAAACCAAACAGAAAACAGAAAATCACTAATGTTGGAGAGGATGTGGAGACACTGGAATCCTCATCCATTTCCACTCCAGAAAACAGTTTGCCAATGTCTTAAAAGTTAAAATATAAATTTACCATACAACTCAGCAATTTTCCTCCTAGAAGTCTATCCAAAAGAAACACTACCTTATGTCCACACAAAGACATGTACAGGAATGTTCATAATATTATGCATAGTAGCCAAAACATGGGAAGAATCCAAATTTCCACCAACTGGTGAATAGGTAAACAAAATGTGATATATCCACACCATAGACTATTCGGCAATTAAAAGAAACAAACTAGGAAACACCGATGAAGTAAAAAACATTATGCTAGGTGAAAGAAGCCAGCAACAATACCCTGTACGTTGTATGATTCCATTGATATGAAATGACTAGAAAAGGCAAATTTACAAGGACTGAAAGCAGATCAGTGGTTGCCTGAGGGGGTGGGAAGGTAGGAGCGCGACTTAAGTATAGAGCAGCATGAGGAAACTTTTTGGGATGATGGAAATGTTCTAAAACTAGATTGTGGTGATGACTGTACAATTCTGTACATTTCTATAAAGCACGTAATTGTACACTTAGAATAAGTAAATTTTATAATACGTAAAATTGTCGCAGTCAAGTTGCTTAAAAAAAAAAACCTTTAACTTAAAGCCAAATTTAGAAACTAGAAATAATCCAGTTCAGCAAAGTTGCAGGATTCACAATCAACATAGGAAAATCAATTATATAAAGTCACTAGCAATAAACAACAGGAAACTGAGATGAAGAAAATAATTCCATTTAGAAACCCAATTACTCTATTTTAACAGGTTTTTTTTTTTTAAAAGAACAAGACTGTCAACCCAATTCATCTGTTGTGAAAAAGCTCAAAGGTTGTAGACATTTTATTTTGTTGATCTAACACTGAGTTAGAGCAAAGCAAAGGAACTGACATTGCTGGAAGGTTCCATGCTTTCCTGGAGGAATGAAGGCCATGTTTCAATTAGATGCCTTGTGTCTGGAACCCAAATAAGAAAAAATTATGAAAACTATTAAAAGAGATAGTAAGAACAAAGAAAGAATTTCTGCTCAAGTCAAGAATCTGTGCCCCAGTCCTGTCTCTGCAGCAAACTAGCTGTACAACTTTAAACAAGTCACTTTACCTTGGTTTTCACTGTGTTCTACAGAGACCCAAGGATTCCATATGTGAGTGACTTAGCTACAGGTACGGAAAAGGTGGTGGAGTTTTTCATCCCCCCACAGTAATCTTCTTATGGGCTTTTATTTGGAATTCCCAAGCAGGTTTAATTGGACAGGTTTCTTGGCTAAAGTTCATTTGGAAACCTGGAGTAAAGGCACTGCAGGCACTTTCAATCTTCCATAAAAATGTATTAATGGAAAACCATCTCATCATCTCATTTTCCAGCCTTTTCCAACTGGTCCAATTGTTATCCTCCCTAAGAGTGAATCAGTGTTACTGGCAGGACTTTTATTCAAAATATTCAAAATAAAAGTAACAACATCAAAAGAAGAGGTGTTGGTGGTGACAGGGAGAACAAATGAAACAAAAATAGTAGAATATTGGAATTTGTTGAAGGGGGTTGATAGGCATACTGTAGTTCATCATATTTTCTCACTACTTAGTATGTATTTTAGAATGTTTCATCATAAATTTAAAAATATGAATAGCAATATTTCTGGACAAAAGAATGTGAGAACTGGTCGGAGTTCATCTCCTGTGGTCGGTCCTAACATGGAACCATGCCACAAAATATTTTTTTAAACTATACACCATATGTTTTAATCTGTACGGGTTGGACAACAGAATACCACAGACTGGATGGCTTACCAACAAGAGAAATTTATTTCTCAGAGTTCTAGAAGCTGGGAAGTCCAAGATCAGATGCCAGAAGATTTGGTGTCTGGTGAGGGCCCGCTTTCTAGTTCATGGACCACCCTCTTTCAGCTGTGTCCCGACATGGCACAAGGGGTGAGGGATCTTCCTGGGGTCTCTTTTATAAGAGCACTAATCCCATTCATGAGGACCTTTGCTGTCATGACCTAATCACCCTCCAAACACCATCACTTTGAGAATTAGGTCTTAACATAGGAATTTTGGGGGAACACAAATATTCAGTCCGCAGCATTAAAAAATAAGATTAAAAAAACTTCATAAATCAGAAATGAAATAGAAGCCCATATATAAAAGAATGCTGAACTGTCTCAATTTATGCTTGAGAACAATGGTTAAAAAGTACCCACGTTATGGGGTGAACTGTGTGTGTCTCCCCAAATTCATATGTTGAAGTCCTAACACCCAGTATCTCAAGAATGCCATCTTACGTGGAAACAGGATGGTTGCAGATGTAGTTAAGTGAGGATAAGGTCACACTGGAGAAGGGCAGGCACTTAATTCAGCATAGCTGATGTCTTTATAAAAGAAGAAAACGTGGATACATACACACCGGAGAACACCATAAGAAGGTGAGGGCAGAGACCAGGTGAGGCACCCACAATCCAGACTGCCCGCACACCACCTGAAGCTAGGTGAGAGGCCCGGGACAGATTCTTTTAGCCCTCAGAAGGAAGCAATCCTGCCCACACCTTCCTCTCTCGTACTTCTAGCCTCTAGAACTGTGAGACCAAATTTCTGTTGCCACCCAGTTGTAACGGGGGGCCTAGCAAACCAATACATCTCACATTCTAAAGATCTGAGCAGGACTTACTAAAAGAGACCCTGAGAGCACAACATTATCCACATCATAAAAGAAAAGACAAGAAATCCTAAAAGACATCCTGCAAGGGAATTTAAAGGAAAATAGAGTACTCTGACTTTTCTCCTCCTCGCTCCAGGAGAGTAGGGAATGGAAAAGCACATCAAGTTAATGGAGGCTCTAAAAGTACCTATGAAAGGGGAGAATGACATCTTGCTTTGTGGTAGGGGATTGCTGAGCATCAGAAACTACTAGGCCTATGTCAGGTGTAGCACGGGGAGAGTTCTTAGGAAAATCTAATGCATGAATCTATAAATTTGGGAGTATATATAAATAGATTTCCCACACAGGGAAGTGCATCCTTCAACATGGAGAGGTCCAACCTCAGGGAGGTGCCTGGAGCCAACCTTAGTAAAATGGGGGAATAGGCCAGCCATTGGAAACGATACATTTCCACTGTTTGGCAGGGCAAAAATGCATAGATTCTCACAGGCCAAATTTGGAACAAGTCACACATCGAAATGAATAGGAATGTATGATAATGCATTTAAAAAAAATCCATGAGTCTATTAGTACAAATTATTTCCTTTAAAAGTGAAAGGGGGAAAGCTCTCTTTTACAGAAGAATGCAAACTCATAGTTGTAGAAAGAAGGACAGAATTGGAAAATCATCATATTGTAAATACCAAAGTAATAATAATTGATTCAGGCAAAAATTATCAATTGATGCTAAAACCACTGGGTAAAAGACTGTGAAGAAATAGGATTTTTCCTTAGTCTCAAAATGATATCCCAAGTAGTAGAGAAAAAGAGAAAAAAGGTACTTTTACAGAGAAATCTGGTAGACATCACCTTAACCAAAACATTAGTAAAAATGTTTAACTTCAATCTAATCATGAGAAATCACACAAACTTGTAAATAACACATGGGCCAAAGAGGAAATCACAGAGAAAATTAGAAAATATTTTCAACTGAATGCAAATCAAAATACTAAGTACAAACACCTGAGGTAAATAGACAAAGCAGTGATTAGAAATAAATTTATAGTTTTAAATGCATACATGATGAAAGAAAATAGTTTAAACCTAGTTATCTGAAGTTCCATCTTAAGAAGTTGAGAGGTATTCTGCAAAGGAACTGGCATAGACTCTTTAAAAAATGTCAATGTCTTGAAAGGCCAAAGAAGGTTGGGAACTTTTCATGATTAAAGAGACACAAAAAGCTAACTGAAATCTTGATTGGATCCTGGTTCAGAAAGAAAAATAGCTATAAAGGGCATTTATTAAAACATTTGGGAAAACTTGAGTATAGACTATATACTAGATAATGGAATTATATTGATGTTAAATTTTCTGAGCATGATAAATATATCATGTACAAGAATGTCCTTGATTTTTGGAGACACATGAAGAAGTAATTAGGGATGTAGTAATATAATGTCTGCATTATGATTCTCAATTAGTTCAGCCAAATAAATGTTAGCATATAAGCAAAATATTAATAGGTAGTGAATCTAGGGGAAGGGCATATGCTATTCATCCACCATTCTTTCAACTTTTCCGTGGGTTTGAAGTTTTCCGAAGTAAAAAGTTGAAAGACAAGAAAAAAATGTATGTGCTTCTCTTGAGCTGAGTGTATGATAAGTCCAGCCTTAATGCCATTCAATGGAACCTCCAGCCATGAGATGAATGTGCCAGGGTAAGATGACCCAAGCAATAAAAGTGTACTTATGGGCCCAAGGTTCCAATCAGGATGGCGCAGTAGGTAAACACTGTGCTTACCTTCTCTCACGACCACATCAAAATTACCACTAAACTACAAAATCACCATCTTTGAGAATTGCCTAAAATCTTGCTGAACTGAAGCCCTACAACTAAGGAGATGCAGAAGCAGCCACCTCGAGACTGGTAGGAGGGGCAGAGACATGGAACGGGCTGGTTCCATAACCGCCTGTGACCATTAAAAATTGGGAGGAGTATCAGCTGTGGAGGCTCCCCCTGCTCCAAGGAGCGAGAGGTCTCAGCCCCACCCCAGCCTAGGGTTCCAGTGCCGGGGAGAGAAGAGCCCATAATTTTTGGTTGTGAAAACCAGCGGAAATTGTGACTAAGTGGGATGGAGGACGGCTGGAGTCCCAGCCACTCCTCTTAAAGGGACCACACATAGATTTACCAATGGAATCACTGGCTCTGAGTTCCAGTGCTGGGGCAGCAGCTGGAGAGGCAGCAGGGACATATGGTGAGGAACTGAGTTGTCTAGGTTGGGACGGGGGCTGGAGAGGCAGCTTTCTCCTGGATGGAGGAACTGGCAGAAGCCATTGTTTCTTTGTTGAGCCCTCCCCCTTCCCAGCTTACAGACTCAGGCTGCTGCCATATCTGAGTCTCCATCAAGCTGGCTAACACCACTGGCTCACCATGCCAACTTTTGGGCACACCCAAGCCACTTCCAGTGGCTTTTTAGTACAAACCGCTTGCCTTGGCAGACTTTCCTAGGGTCTCTCAAAGATTCACGTAACCCAGACAAGCAGCATTCGACTTGAGTGTGTCCTGTACCTCCAGCGGAGCAGCCCTAAGCCCGGCACTAGTGGCAGAAGGCCATGGTTCTTGGCTCGGCCTCTTGAGGCACTTCCAAGGACGGCACAGGCGGCAGCCATCTGCGAACTGCTTTGTGGCTCCTGCCGGGTGGCCCCAAGTGAAGTACAGGCTGCAGCTGAACTTGACCTGCGGCGGATCCCCTCTAAGGTGGCTTTGAAACAAGCTGGAGTATCACCCAGCCACCTCCAAGAAAGACACACCCAAGTGGCAGATTGGGCAGGCACCAGAGCCCTGCTGAGGCAAATCCTTCTCTGGAGGCTCAGCCCCTGCACATCTCTTCCACTGTAGTCACAGCCAGTTCTCACAACCAATGGGCCTGAGTGTCAATCTCTCCCATTGCAAATAGGAACAAAGGCCTAACTACAAAAAAAGGACACACACAACCCACACAGGGGAAACACCCGGAGTGTGTGGCTCAAGTGAACAGAAAGACTATGCCACTGAACCCACTACTACATAAGGCCATTCTACTAAGACTGGAAGACATAGCAGCCCAGCCCTAATACATAGAAACAAACACAGAGAGGCCAAAATGGGGAGACAAAGAAACATGTCCCAAATAAAAGAACAGAACAAAGCTCCAGAAAAAGAACAAAATGGAGACAACGAATCTATCAGGTGCAGAGTTCCAAACACTGGTTATACGGATGCTCAATGATCTCAGGGAGAACTTCAACAGAGAGATAGGAAACATAAAAATGGAGACAGAAAACACACACACAAAAAAACCAGTCAGAAATAAAGAGTACAATAATGGAAATGAGGAATACATTAGAGGGAATCAGATTAGACAAAACAGAGGATCAAATCAACGATGTATAAGATAAGATAGCAGAAAACACCCAATCAGAACAGCAAAAAGAAAATAGAATCCAAAAAACAGAGGAGAGTTTAAGGGGCCTCTGGGACATCAAGCGTACCAACGTTAGCATTATAGGGGTACCAGAAAAAGAAGAGAGAAAGCAATTAATTGAAAACCTATTTGAAGAAATAATGATGGAAAATTTTCCTAACCTGGTGAAGGAACTAGATATACAAGCCCAGGTAGCACAGAGAGTCCCAAACAAGGTGAACCCAAAGAGGCCCACACCAATACACATCATGATTAAAATCCCAACACTTAAAGACAGAGTCTTAAAAGCAGCAAGAGAAAAGCAGTTAGTTAGCTTTAAGGGAGCTCCCATAGGATTGTCAGCTGATTTCTCAACAGAAACTTTGCAAACCAGAAGGGATTGGCAGGAAATATTCAAAGTGATGCAGAGCAACGACCTACAACCAAGATTACTCTACCCAGCAAAGCTATCATTTAGAATCAAAGGATAAAGAGCTTCCCAGACAAGAAAAAGGTAAAGGAGTTCTCGCCACCAAACTTGTATTACAAGGAATCTTAGAGGGAATTCTTTAAGACAAAAAAATAGAAAATAAAAAATATGAAAAAAATGGCAATAACTACATACCTATCAACAACTATTTTCAATGTAAATGGATTAAATGCTCCAATCAAAAGATGGGGGGCTGAATGGATAAGAAAACAAGACCCTTATATATGCTTCCTACAAGAGATGCACTTCAGCTCACAAGACACACACAGATTGAAAGTAAAGCAATGGAAAAGATATTTCATGAAATTAAAACAAAAACAAACAAACAAAAAAAACAGTGGGGTAGCAACACTTATACCAGACAAAATAAACTTTAAAACAAAAACTATAACAAGAGACACAGAAGGACCTAGTAATCCCAGTTCTGGGAATTTATCTGAACAAACTCAAAATACTACTTCAAGGGGACATGTGCATCCATATATTCATTGCAGCATTATTTACATAAGCCAAGATATGAAGACAGCCTGGGTGTCCCTGAATGGATGAATGGATAAAGATGAGGTCGTACATATATACAATGGAATATTACTCAGCTGTAAAACAGAAGGAAATCTTGCCATGTGTGACAACATGGATGGACCTAAAGGGTACTGTGCTGAGTGTAGTAAGTCAGACTGCAAAAGACAAGTGTCATATGATTTCACTTATAAGTGAAATCTAAAGAACAAAATAAACAAACAAAGGAAACAGAAACAAACTCATAGATACAGAGAACATTTTGATGGTTGCCAGATGGGAGGAAGGTTGGGAGCGGGTGAAAAGGGGAAGGGATTAAGAAGTACAAATTAGCTGTTACACAGTAGTCATGGAGATGTAGGGTATAGCATAAGGAATACAGTCAATAATATAATAACTATATGTATGGTGTCAGATGGGTACTAGATCTATTGGGGTGATAAATGGGAGGGGGGTTGGGGGAAGGGTCAAAAGGTGAAGGGATTAAGAAATAAAAATTGTTGGAGGGGGATGGAGGAGAAGGTAAAGCGATTAGAAAGCAGAAATTTGTAGTCACAATCTTGTCATGGGGATATGAAATAGTTTGAGAAATATAATCAATGTTGTAAAGATTATGTAGGGTGCCAGATGGGCACTGGATTTATTAGGGAGACCACTTCATAGACTATGTAGATGCCTGACCACTGTGCTGTACACCTAAAGCTAAAGTTGAATAATATTAAATGTCAACTATAATTAAATATATATAGAGTCAGGGGATGTGGAGTACAGCTTAGGGAATTGCAACAGCTTTATACGATATCAAAGTGGTAGTAGATTGGGGGGATTATCACTTTGTGAGGGGTATAAATGTCTATTACATTGTTTTGTACACATGAACAAAAAGAAATACAAACTGGTAGTTACAAAATAGTCTTAGAGATGTAAAGTATAGGGAATATAATCAATAACATAGTAATAACTATGCATAGAACCAGGTGGTACTAGTCAGGGGGATCACGTCCTAAATTATATAAATGTCTAACCACTATGCTGTACACCTGAAATATAAAATAATATTGCATGACAACTATAACTGAAAATTTCAAAAAGGGGTGAAGATCAATAATACTGTGATAGCATGGAACAGTTATCAGATGGTAGCTAGACTTCTCACGGTGATCACTTCTTTAGCATAGGGAATATAATCAACAATGTGGTAGTAACTCTGTATCGTGCTAGGTGGGTACTGTTGAGTAACTACGATGTGCACCTGAAACTAATATAATATTGTACGTTAGCTATACTTTTTAATAAAAATCTTTTTTTTTTTTAAAGCATACTCATGGGCCAGAGCTGAGCCACGAATAAGGGAGAGAAAAACGTTGCAAAAGGTGAGATATAAAGTATATTGCCTATGTTGGGGAAGTGACAGGTTCTATAAGGGCTTCTGAACAAATGTACTAATGTGTAGCACAAAAGAGCCAGCACTTCTATATGTGCTGACAGTTTGCTATTACAGTAGTATCATTCAAGTAAGACTTTTGCCCCCTTTCCTCTTTCTTCCTCAACCCTGAAAGTAAGCACAAGGGGGATCTTTTTTTGTTTTAAATCATTATGGGAGCCAACTAGGAAAATTCTTAATAATAAAGTTACCGTTTCCTATGTGCAAACACTGTGATGAAAATAAATAAAGGGGAGACAGTGAAGATTACAAGAATCACCGATACCCCCATAGAAATGCCAACGGGGGAAGGGAAATCATTAAATTGAGTGTAAGATTAAAAGTGGACTTTCTATAAGTTCAATTACAAAAATAAGATGGTTCTCACATGTACAAATGACAGGCTACAAAGGGAAACGAAGAGTTGACCTTGTATAGCTACAGTAATTAAGAGAAAAATAAAATAGAGGATTCAATCCTTTCCAAAAAACAACAGTGATAAACTCCCAGGAATAAACTGGGGCTCATGCCAGGAGGAACACAGGGAGCTGAGAGTGAAAAGCGGCACTGGGGTCAAGATTCCAACCCCCTGAGGGAAATGAAACCCAAGATGCCCCAGGTGAGGCAGTGAACAAGAGTGCGACTCATTACTTGAAACCAGAGGCCTTTATCTTCTAGATAAGAAGCGGCCAAAACAGCTCAATTCACAAGTCCAGTTTCAAATGAAAAGAAAGTACTTGCCTACAATGAAAAGAAGAATTTTAAAAATTCACGCCACCAACGATCAGGTCACCATATCCTGGCTCAGGGAAGCACTGGAAAGATCTCTGAAAGATCCTACTGTAACACCTCTTCAGAGCTGAGGATTTCAAAACGTCAGGCTGGGGATTTCAAAACAGCCTCACAGGAAAGGGTGAGCACGGGAAGAAGAAAACAAATCTGTTTAAAACAATACAAGTTGAACTCACAAACAAAAAATTACAAGACATGTAAAAAGATACGATGCTACGACAGACAACCAATAAACCCAAGAAATGAGAGCACTTATAGCTGAGGAAGTAGAAAACATTAAAACAATTTAAAAAGGAATTTAAAATGAGTATATTAAATGTGCTGAAAGATAAAAGGAGGGACAGAGTCAATAAAGCTGGAGCTTATAATACCATAAAAGGCTCTGGGGAATGAGAAATTAAATTCAACATTCAACAGAAGGGATAAAGTAGAAGAGTGAGTTAATTAAAAGATAAAAATTAAGAAAATCACAAAGATTTTCTTACATGGCAAATATGGAAGTTAGGAGACACAGAGATCAATACAGATTAAAAACTGGCACATACGTTTAATAGAAACCGCAGAAGGAAAATCAGATAATGGGAGGGGCAATATGAGAGGAGACAATACCTACAAATTTTCCAAAAGAGGACACATTCATGGAGGATTAAACACACAAGCTTCCACATACTAAACACACAAGTTTTACTCCTTTCTCATAGAAACTGTAAAGTGACAGTATAAGGACACAAAATCACGTTTACTCATAAGCAAGAACAAAAAATAAAGCGATGGTAGAAAAAAAATTGAAGGTAGTGGAACAGATGAACAAGTGGTCATTGATTAGAAAGACTGCAGAAAGTTAAAACCTACAGGGAAAACCTATCACTCCACAGAACTCAGGAAAAGTTGCTAATATTTTCTCCCATTACATGGGTTTTCTTTTCACTTTATTGATGGTATCTTTGAAATACAAAAGTTTTATTTTAAAGTTTGATGAATTCCAATTTATTTTTCCTTTTGTCACATGTGCTTTTGGTGTCATATCTAAAAAACCATTGCCAGGTCCATGGTCACAAAGATTTACTCCTAAGTTTTCCTCTAAGACTTTTATAGTTCTAGCTTTTAATTCTAGGTCTATGATCCACGTGGGGTTCATTTTTCATATGGTGTGAGGTAGAGGTCCAATTTCATTCTTTTGCATGTGACTATCCAGGACCATAAATTTTTAAAGAAGTAATGCTGACATAACTAGGAAGCCATCTGGAAACAAATAAGATTCATTATTGACACCTTATGCTGAGGTAATTTTAAGTGGATCTGAGATTACTGATATCATTATATGACTTACTGATATTACATAAGAGTTAATATCCCAAAAATACATTAAAAACTTTTTTTAAAAACTTCTATTTAAGCGTGTTTTTCCAGGACACATCAGCTCCAAGTCAAGCAGTTGTCTTCAATCTAGTAATGGAGGGCGCAGCTCACAGGCCCATGTGGGGATCGAACTGGCACCATTGTTGTTAAGAGCACCGCGCTCTAACAAACTGAGCTAACCAGCCGTCCCGATATTAGAAATTTCTTAAAAATAGAAAAGGGCTAACAGTACTGTTTAGAAAGGAGGGGAGGGAAGATTATATATAAGAACAATCAATTAACGGGAAAAATGCAAATGGCTCTTAAACATAAAAAATATGCTCATAAGAGGAATTTAAATAAAAACTACACTGAACATATCCATCATTAATCGTGTTGGTGCCACAGGTGTGTATATGCAGCAAAACTTATCAAACACTTTAAATGTATTTGCTTGCATCAAATACACTCAATACAGCTGTAAAGAAAAGAAATACACTTCATGTTAAATGAAGGGGAACCTGGCAATATCTAGAAAATTTTTAAATGCATTTGCTACCAAATGAAGATCAAATTCACATAGAAAAAAAGAACTAATCCAAGTAAATTATAAGCACAGTACTTTATTTACTCTCAGTCTAAAGGGAAAGAAGTGAAACACTGCTGAACTTTATTTAGTATATTTGTTAATAGTGATATGGGACAGCAATTCTGGAACTATTTAGCATATATTGTACAAGTGAGCAAATATGGAGATATTGATACTGTTGAAGTTAGGTTTCTCACTAGGAGAGAAGGGAGACAAAAATAAGAAACTGGGGAGGCAAAAGACTCTAGGTATCAAATTGAATTTAGAGTATCAGTATGAATTTGTGATTTAAACATACCTATCTTTTAAATCTATCCACTGAGTCTAGAAGCAATGACATTCACAGTAGCAATGAACACACCTATTGCCCAGATCTTTCATTGGACTCTTAAAGGAACCAGGATTCTTAAAGAAATGGCGGATTTCAGAGCTCAGCCTAGAAAAGTACAAGGTAAGTATGGAACCTCTTATACCAAAAAGTAAGAAAGTGCTAAAAATGAAAGGGACATGGTAAGTGGTCCAGGATGCAGTGTGACAGGATTCTCACTGGCCAAATCTGGGAAGGTGTGACTATCAAAAGGAATAACAATTGTTTTGCAACCATCATTTTAATTTTTACCGTTAGGTGAAAGTTAGTTGGGAGACAGAGTATTTACACAAAGTATTTGGTAATTTTTTATTTACAAAAAAGGTTAACTTACATAGTGAAAAAATCTGATAGACATCACCTTAACCAAGTAATCAAAAATTACCAGTAATGGAGACAGTGACATCAAGTAATCTTTGGTGTAATGCACTACAGACATATTATGTCTGTACAGACATATACAGATACATCATATTTTTCTTGCTATAAATGCATAACCTTAATAAATGTATAAATGAGGAAACAATCAACTAAATTCAAATTAATGAGTCTAACAGTAAACTTGTACTATTTAAGGATGCAAATGTCATGAAAGATGAAGAGAGGCTGGGGAACTACAGCAGATTAAGACATTTAAACAACAACATGCTAATTATAATCCTGAATTGGATCAAAGTAATTGCTATAAAAGACAGTATTGGGGAATTTCCGGTCAAGATGGCAGAGTAGGTAAATGCCATGCTTGCATCCTCTCATGATCACATCAAAATTACTACTAAACTACAGAACAAGTATCACTGAGAATCCCCTGAACTCTACCAAAACATAAGTCCTATAAATAAGGATACACAGAAGCCACGTTGAGACTGGTAGGAGGGGTGGAGATGCGGAAAGGGCTGGTCCCCATACCCAGGTGTGGTGGTTAAAAATTGGGAGGCTTATCTTGACTGCAGAGGTCCCGCCTGAACAGCCAGGCATCCTAGCCCCACATCGTGCTCCCAAGCCCAGCGTTCCAGGGCTGTGAAGTCCCTCCAACTTCTGCCTGTGAAAACCAGCAGGAATTGTGGCTGAGATGAAAGGCAGCTGCAGTCACAAGAGTTCCTCTTAAAGGGCCCGCACACAGACTTACTCGTTGACAGACTCAATAACTCTGAGCCCCAGCAGCTCAAAAGGCACCAGAGACATACTGGGAGGAAATGAATTGTATGGCTTCTGGACGAGGGCCAGATAGCCGTGCTGGCAGAAGCCATAGTCCCTTTGTTGAGCCCTCTCCTATCCCAGCATGCAGATGCAGGCAGCCGCCATATCTGAGTCTCCATCAACCTAACTACTACCATTTGCTCCGCCTGGTGATTTTGAGACCCCGCCCCACCTAACTAGTGGGCCCACCCAAGATGCTTCCCCTGGGTTTTCCATACAAACGGCCTATCTTGACTCATGCTGTGGACTTTCCTAAAATCTCTCAAAGGTTCACAAATCCCAAACAAGCAGCATCTGGCCTCAGCATGATGCACACCTCTTGCTGAGCAGCCCCAAACCTGGCACTAGTGGCAGCTCGTCTCAGTTCACAGCTTAGCCTCTCCCAGGCACCTCCAAGCCCAGTGCAGGTGGAAAATATCTGCAGATCATTTTGTGGCTCATATCTAATGACCCCAGGCAGGGCACACGGAGCTGCTAAACTTGGCATTCAGTAAGGCCCCTCTGAGGGGCTCTGAGGCTGGCATGCTTAGTGGCCAGCTTCAGACCACACCAGAGCATCACCAGGCCACCTCTACAGACAACACACCCAAAGGCAAGACTGAGCAGGCACCAGAGCCCTGCTAAAGTAAATCCTGCTCTCTGTAGGGTTAGTCCCTGAACAACAGCTCCTCCAAAGTAGTCACAGCCAGTCCTCTCAACCAATCAGCCTGTGGGTCAATCCATCCTATGGACGTGCAAACAGCAACCAAGGCTCAACTACAATAGGAGGGCACACACAACCCACACGAGGTCCACACCTGGAACACCTAGGTCCTGTGACCAGGGAGACTGTGCCAGTGGGCTCCACAGGACACCTACGACATAAGACCACTCTATTAAGACCAAAGACAGAACAGCTCTACCTAATACACAGAAACAAACACAGGGAGTAAGCCAAAATGGGGAGACAAAATGAGTATCGTTTAACTGGCCTCTGGGACAACATCAAGCATACCAACATTCACATCATAGAGGTATCAGAAGTAGAAGAGAGAAAGGAATTGAAAACCTATTTTAAGAAATAATGACAGAAAACTTCCATAACCTGGTGAAGGAAATAGACATACAAGCCCAGGAAGTACAGCGTCCCAAACAAGATGAACCCAAAGAGGCCCACGCTGAGACACATCATAATTAGAACACCAAAGGTTAAAGACAGAGAATCTTAAAAGCAGCAAGAGAAAGGAAGTTAGTTACCTACAAGGAAGCTTCCATAAGAATATCAGCTGATTTCTCAACAGAAACTTTGCAGGCTAGAAAGAACTGGCAGGAAAATATTCAAAGTGATGAAAAGCAAGGACCTACAGCCAAGATTACTCTACCCAGCAAAGCTATCATTTGGAATCAAAGGACAAAGACCTTCCCAGACAAGAAAAAGCTAAAGGAGATCCTCACCACCAAAGCACTATTACAAGAAATCTTAGAGAGACTTCTTTAAGATAAAAGAAAAAAAATATGAATAAAATGGCAATAAGTACATATCTATCAATAATTACTTTAAATGTAAACCGATTAAATGCTCCAATCAAAAGAAAGGGTGGCTGAATGGATAAGAAGACCCTTACATATGCAGCCTACAAAAGACTCACTTCAGAACACAAGACACAGAGACTGAAAGTAAAGGGATGGAAAAAGATATTTCATGAAAATGGAAATGAAAAAAAAAAAATCTGGGGTAGCAATACTTATACCAAACACAACAGACTTTGTAACAAAAGCTGTAACAAGAAACAAAGAAGGACCCAGTAATCCCACTTCTGGGTATTTACCCAAAGAAATTCAAAACACTTCGAAGGGAGATGTGCATCCTTATGTTCATTGCAGCATTATTTACAACAGCCAAGATATGAAGGCAGCCTGGGTGTCCATCAGTGGATAAAGAGATGGTACATACATACAATGGACTATTATTACTCAGCCATATAAAAGAATGAAATCTTGATGTCTGCAATAAAATGGATGGACCTCTTAGGGTATTATACTGAGTAGAGTAAGTCAGACAGAGGAAAGACAAATGCCATATGATTTACTTGTATGTAGAATCTAAAGAACAAAACAAGAAGTCTCACAGAACATTCTGATAGTTGCCAGATAGGAAGGAAGTTGGGGAAATGGGTGAAAAAGGTGAAGGGGTTAAGAAGTACAAATTAATAGTTATGAACTAGTCATGGGGATGTAGGGTACAGGATAAAGAATGTAGTCAATGATATTGTAATAATTACGTATGGTGTCAGACGGTGCTAGATTTACTGGGGCAATGACTTCATAAACAATATAAATGTCTATTCAGCATGTCGAACATCTGAAATTAATAATAATATTGTATGTCAACTGTAACCAAAAAATAAAAAAATATTAAAATTTTTAAAAAGACAGTATTAGATCAAGAAATTTGAATATGGACAGTATGTATTAGGTAACAGTAGTATATCATGTTTGATTCCCACAGTGTATGTCATTACTGCCTTGTGGACACGTAAAGAAATGTTATTGTTCTTAAAAAAATACCTACTAAAGCATTTGGATGCAAAGGTTCACAATCTCTGCAAAGTTACTCTCAATCAGTCAGGGGGAAAAAACCCACTCTTGCCTTACATTTCCCATACAGCAAAGTTATCTTTTAAAGGAGTGTATCAGAACACATCCCTCCCTTACTTAAAACCAACCACAGGCTCTTCACTGCAGTGGGACTAAAATCCAAAATCTGTTCCCTGGCATTCAAGGCCCTACACGGCTGAGCCCGTCTAGTGCCCTCAGAACCCTTATCACACCAACATCTTCTTCCTTATTAAGTCCATCCACCAAGTTTTCTTTCTACACCTCACAATCAACTCAAAGGTCTCTGTAATACCTATTATTATTGCCTGAAATATTCCTCCTCCTTTGTATGGCTGACTCCTTATGCCATTCATATCTCAACTGCAGTATTTCTTCAAAGGCCAACCCCTTACCCTGCAGTCACTTACTGTGAGAGTACCTTCTTTTCTTCATAGCATCTATTACTATTTGAAACCATGGCATCTTTATCTGTTTGTGTATTATGAGTCTCTTCATTACACTGTCATGAAAGTAGTAACTTGTCTTATCATGTTTCCCCGAAAATAAGACTAGGTCTTATATTAATTTTTGCTTCAAAAGACGCATTAGGGCTTATGTTCAGGGCATGTCATCCTGAAAAATCATGCTAGGGCTTATTTTCCAGTTAGGTCTTATTTTTGGGGAAACACGGTAGTCACTTGTTATTTCCAGAATGTAGGACAGTGCCTACACATAGTAGGTACTCAACAACTAGACGCTGAATTACTGAGTTACTAATTTTGATATGTACCCAGCATGGAGTCTGTCATTTAAGCATGATGAAAATCTTAATGGAATCTCAAATGTTTATTTAGGAGCTGTTCAAAACAGTACAATTTTAAATGCTAAGTATTGGGGAGGAAAAAAGAAAAAAAGGAAGGCAACTTTTTTTAGTGTAAAAACACTATCAGGTTAGAAGACACACAAAAACAATTTATTCCATTCATTCTATGTATTTATTTTCCAGCTAAACAAATGGGTGGGTGGGTGGGGGAAGTGAGGGTAGGACCTGGCCTGAACAACAGCTCAAAGTATGTAAACAAGGGGAGAGGTATTAAAAGAACATCTATTGTGGAGGATACCAGCAAGGTTTTCTCTTCTAACCACTGTCTCAAAACAAAGCCCAAAGGAAAAAATAATAAGGTTCATTTATTTCTTGTCTTCCATTAAAACTGTGGTTGATACATTCCAGTTATAGAGACTCTAAAGTGTGAACACTCTTTCCTTGCTCACCAGCACATGCCTGCAAGTAAGAACAGGCTGTGGTTTATGTGAAGGTCGCTTATGCCACATTCTTGTGCGCTGTTACTGAAACTTTCATAGGTAACATCAGATAAAATACCTCTCTCGACTGAAGCTTATCTGCAAAAACCACTTCAGAATTTCTCTCTGTATTTTCTGGTAATTTGTTACAGTGATAGAAAACGAAAACACCAATGAACCCGGCTCACAGTACTCAACTCCTTAAATAAACTTACTGCACCCACTCTTCTCTTTCCTACGGAAATATGTATGTCATTTCAATGGAACATTCTTATTGCCCCTTCATCCAGAAAGATTTATGTAACTGCCCAACTTAAACTTGCAAACAGATACGAGATGACAATCTACAAATAAGCAAAAAGAGAATTTAAAAAGTGTAATTTGGTAAAAGTATAGACCTACCCCTGAGCATCCTACCTTATAGAGATGTAAACTACAAAACGTAAGTACTACTTATCTTTTTACTTTATCTCTAAAACAGAGAAATAACTAATCACCCTGGTACAATAGCTGTTCACAAACTGAAGAGTTATTTAACTGTCGCTTTGTTTTCATTCTATACAATCTGCCTCACATAGGTAGGGACACATACAATGCACCACAAAATTAAAGTAAAACAGTTCTTTGAAAAGACTAACAAGCTTCCAGAAAAAGAAAGACCACACATAAACAAACAAAAAGGAGACCATTTCAGATGCTACAGATAAATAAAAATATTATTGTATCCAATTTTTAAAATGGGCAAAGAATGCGAACAGGCATTTGTCAAAAGACATGCAAATGGCCAATGAGCATCTTAAAAATATCCAACACCATCAGCCACCTGAAAATGCAACTCAGAGCTGGGAGACAGCATCCTCGCAACTAGGATGGCTAAAATAAAGACAGATAAAATTGCTGGTGGAGAAGCAAAATGGTGCAGCCACTTTGGAAAGCAATTTGGCAGGTCCTGAAGATGTTCAACATTGTTACATGACCCAGCAATTCCACTCCCATGTATATATACCCAGAAGAATTGAAAACACACGTTCATAAAAAACAAACCGTACAGCAGGCCCTTGAATAGCATCGTTTTGTTCCATGTCATTTCATTATGACGTTGATGAGAAGAAAATCAACCGCCAGCCGGGACCACTGTCTATGTAGAGTGTGCACCTTCTCCCCTTGTCTGTGTGGGATTCCTTCAGGTACTCCGGTTTCCTCCCACATCCTAAAGCTGTGCACGTTGGGTGAACCGGTGTGTCTAACTTGTGCCAGTCTCAGTGAGTGTGTGTGGATGTGTGTGAACACACCCTGCGATGCCCGGGCGTCCTGTCCAGGGTGCGGTCCTGCCTTGAGCTGCCGGGACAGGCTCTGGCCACCTGAGACCCTGAACTGGAATAAGCATGTTGGAAAATAATCATCTTGTTTTTATTAATCTTTCTTAAGTGTGTGTATAGCTCACATTTATTTCAGTGTTTAATACAGAAGTCCTTTGGGTCTTTATTTAGAAGTTTGGTGAGGTTTTTGTGACCAGAAATATGCCATAAGAAGTTATGGTATAATTGGTTTCATAATACATTGTTTTGCTTAAAGTCGCAGTTTCCAAGAACCTATCTACCACATTACGTGAGCAATTACTGTACAAGAATGATCATAGTAGCATTACTCACAATAGCCAAGAAGTAAAAACTCAAATGTCACTCAACCAATGAAATATATATTAAGCCATTAAAAGGAATCAAATATTGATACATGCTACAACATGAATGAACCTTCAAAACACTATGCTAAATAAAGGAAGCCAGACACAAAAGGTCACATATTGTAAGATTCTATTTATAGGAAATTTCCAGAATGAGAAAATCCGTAGAGACAGAAAGTAGATCGCGAGGGCCTGGGAGAAGGGGAGAATAAGTGAATAACTGCTAATGGCTAAGGGATTTCTTTTGGGGATGTAAATGCTCTGGAATTATAGTGGTGATGGTTGTACGCCTTTGTGAATATACTAAAAACCAATGAACTGTACACTCAAAAGAAGTTTTTCAAAGGGGATTAGACATTACACCTGTGCCTTTTGGCAATGTCCCAGTACACATCCATTACTCAAGAATGTACAAAGGAATATCCATCTCCTTCCTTTTCATTATACTTACCTGTATACATTGAAGCAGTTCACTGTGTTTCTCGCTACATTTGGGGGCATTTTGTTTTTACTTATTTAAAATAGTACATGCTAAGAAAAGCAGTCTCCCTTACGCTCTCTCCCAAAATTCAGTATCTACAGAGGTCCATTTTCTGTGCTTTTACAAACACTATATACATGGTTTGACGGATTTTACAAAAATGGGAATGAACCTCAGACACTTCCCTTGAGTCTATTACTCAACAGTGTATCACTGATACACTCCAATAACAGGACACGTAGAATTTTCCTCATTCTTTGCTATTACATAATATAGATGCAGCATATTTTACATTTCAGTTATCCAGTCTTCTCCCAATTGCCATTCATTCTTCACATTGTCTCCAGTCATCTTTCTAAAGCACAGCTGTCACCACACTACTATTTACCCTCCACAATCTAGGGCCCACCAGGCTTTACACTGTATGAAGTCAGTTCAGTAGGTATCAGTCTGGGCTCTAAGACCAAGCTGCCTTACTTACCATGTATGAGCAATGTGGCTTTGGACTAGTTACATACCCTTATTGTGCCTTACTTCCTTCACTGGCCTAAATACCTTACAGATTCCTATGATTAAATGCTTTTACCTCCAGAACAATGCCACATACAGGACTCAGATATCAGCTATCATTATTACTATACCTCTCCATGGATTCGTTCTGTACTCATTACTCAAACCCCATCCATCATTCAACTATTCATTTCACTTTGCAACTTTTAATTTTTCTTTTGCTATAACTTAGTCCATAATGCTTCTGATTCTATATAGTCCTTAAAATCTGATACAAATGTCAGGATGCCTTCAACCTCTTCTACAACCTTGCTTGCCTAAGGATTTAGCACTTCTGTGAGTTATTTGTAAAGCTGTCCATCTCCACAATTTGAGGGTACATTTCCTGAAGCCAGAAACAGCATTTTAACTATTTCTGTATCACCAAGTGTGTCAAGATGTGCTTGGCATTCATTCAATCAACTAATATTTATGGAGTGCTGGGCCAGGCACTGCTCTGGGGATAAACAAAATAAATGCTCTCTCCTTTGATGAAGCTTACATTCAATTGAAGAATACAGAGATGACAAACAACTAAACACACAATATGTAAGATAAAGTGAGGTGATAAAAAGCAAGGCAGGGTAAGAGGGATAGGGAATGCCAAGGAGATTGGGGGACCCATGATTATTTTAGAGAGGTCAGGAAAAGCTTGTCTGATAAGAAACCTAAAGGTGTCAGAATGAGCCATAAGAGATTGGAGGGAGGAACATGCAGACAGAAGAAAAAGAGCAAAGATCTTGAGAGGGAACGCAGTTGTATATTTAAGCAAGTCTTTGGAGGCAACTGAATAAGGTCAAGACTGGAAGGTAAGGGATGGGAAAAATGTTTTGGTCAAGATGAGGATTCTGGGATTTAGTGTGTGTGAGATGAGGACCCCTGGAAGATGTGAGCAGAATAATAACATGAGCTAAGGTACAATCACCATGGCTGCTGAGCGGAATACGAGACAGTGGAGGAGCAGGGGCAATGGCTGGAAGGCCAGGTAAAAGGAATGATAGGAAATTCAAACAGGATGGGAACAGTAGAGATGGTAACAAGTGGTAGATTCCGGATATATTTTAAAGAAAGAACAGAATTTACTGATAGAACTTACTGACTGATGAGACAGAGGAGTCAAGAGATTATTAGATGCTATGATCTAAGCCAGTGCTTCTCAAACATTAGTGGGTGTCAGAATCCCCAGGCGCAGGTGAAATGATTGTTGGGCCTCACCTCTCGACTTTCGGATTCAGTGGGTCTGGCGTGGAGCCTGCGACACACCATCTTACCAACAGGAAAAACAGAAGTGCCAATTACTGAGCTAAGAAAAACTACTAGGTTCTTTTAAAAAATTGAATCAGTAGTTCACCTTTGAGCATTATTAAATTTGAGATGTCTCAATAGCATGACTAGTTTTTTCCCCAAAATCCATGGCCTCAATCTAATCACAGGAAAACATCACATACACCCAACTTGAGAGACATCCTACAAAGTACTGACCAGTATTCTTCAAATGGTCATCAAAGAAATGGAACGACTGAATGTCACAGATGGAAGGCGACTAAAGCCACACAGGATCTTCAGTCAATCCTGGGACATTTGTGGAAACGGTGACATCTGAGTAAGGTCCACGGTTTAGTTAGTGGTATTGCACCAATGCCAATGTCTTAGTTTTGATAATAATCCCACTGCACCACGGTTATGTGGGATGTTAACATTTCGGGAAGCTAATGAGGGAGGTGAGGGAGCTCTCTGCGCTACCTTTGCAACTGTTCTATGAGCCTAAAAGTGTTTTAAAATAAAGTCTTAAAAATGAAAATGCCTCTGTTAGCTATCTAAGTGGAAATGTCACATAGGCAGTTGGATCTGTAAATCTGGAAACAAAGATGTCAAGGCTGATGACATCAAATGGAAAATCGTTCGTGTACAGATGACATTTAAAATCCTATCACTAAGTGATAGTACCAAGAAAATGAGGTACTGCAGAAAAAGCCGAAAACAGAATTTAGGGGTTAGGAACATAAAGAGAAACTAACAAAGGGGACCAAAAAAATGGCTAGTGAGGTAAGAGACAATACAAGAGAATGGGGTCCCCAAGCTAAGCGAAGAAAGTGTTCATGAAGAAGAGAGTGAGCAACTGTTTTGAATGCCAGTAACTTGACTGAAGGCTGACTGGGATTAGAAATCTGGAGGTCATTTGTGAACCAAAGCTATTTTGGTGTAGTGATAGCATAACACTATTAGACCACGCAGAGCCTCTGAATGGATTTAAGCGATGCCCCTCTTGAAGACACTTTACATCCATCCCTTGCAAAATTGTATATAACTGATTTTATTAGAACAAGAAATCCAGTGCCATCTGCTGGAAAACTGTTATCGTAAATATGTGATCACTGTCTTGAATGTGGCACTCCTGTGCAGTGCGCAACCTAAACAATCATACATAGTATCTTAGTAGCTTAGCAGAAACAAAGTCTGATTAGAATGGGTTCAACACAGAATGAGAGGAGAGAAAGAGGCAGGAAGAATACACAATTCTTTCACGGCAAGGAGTTTTGCTATCAGTAGAACAAAGAACACATGGGGGAATAGCCGAAAGAGGAGGTGAATTTAGATGGAAGACTTCTGTAATGATACGAGATATCACAGGCTGTTTCTGTGCTGATGAAAACATTCTAGTAGAGAGAGAACTGCTGCTATGGAACAAGAAGGGAGAACTAGTGAAATGATGGTCTTGAGTAGCTGAGTCAGGATCTAGTAGACAGGTGGAGAGGTGCGCCTTTAACAAGAGCATGGATAGTTCACCTAGTACAACAGGAGGGAAAGCAGAGTATAGACAACCAAATGGAGAGAAGTTAATTAATAAGATGGTGGGTGTGTACAGATCTCTTCCGGTTGCTTATTTTCTCAATAAAACAGGAAGCAAGATCATTCGTTAGCTGAGAGCGCAGAGCAAAGTGTGACAAGTTTGGAGGTGTGGTGGAGGTCTGAAAGAGGAGAAATTACTGCCAGCATAGTGGGACAATGAACGGATTAGGAAATGTCACAGCAATGAAGGTCCACTGAGCTGAGGCCTAAATTTAAAGTGAGACCATTCAACAATATGGCATTTCACATTCACCACCTACATGCACAGTAGAGTTGGATTTAACCAGATATGTACAATAGGGGAAAGGTAAAAGAAATGTGAGGGTACGTGCGAAGGAGTAATTGTAAGTGATTTTGTGTAAGGAAGTGAGGAGATACTCTGGTAGGTATTCAACAAATAATGAGGTGAAGCTAAAAAGGAGATTATCAGTACAAGACACTCAAAATCTTTTACTTAAAAACTTGCAAAGATCAGTCCCAGCCTCCTTACCAAATCCAAACTCCTCAGACTGATATTCAATGCCTTTCCAACCTACTCAAACACCTTTAACTGCTATTGCTCCAACATACTTGTGAAGTTCCAATCAAAGTAATAACCTGGATATTCTAGAGCACCTCTACTAGAAAGACCCAGGTCTTTCTAAAGACTTTTCCAAAGGTTTTGCTGATGGTGTCCCTAGAAAGAGTTAACGCACACTGTTAAACATAGGTCTTATCTCCAAACTCCTAGAGTTTATAATTAAATAATCCCTGAAGCTAATGGCTGGGCTACAAACATAGTTTTGTTTTAAGAAACTCATGTGTGTAATGGTATATATTCTAGTGGTATCTTATGTCGTGGGATGTTTTCCTAATTTCTCTGGATGCTCCTCTAACTACTTCCATGAGAAAAATCAGGCCAGAAATGGTCTTCCTATTATCATCTCTTATCTTTCATTCTTTTCTTTTACTCCACCCCTAATAATTTAAAATATTTTTCATTTAATATTAACAATAATCAGTCATTAGTCAGTAGAGCAGACCTTTATTAAGGAATCTGCAACTTCTTACAAATTCTAGCCATACACTGGTATATCTCATTTCTTCTTTATTAAAATTAGTTAATAACAAAACAAACAAGAACGTCTTCAACAATGAAAATAAGATCTGCAGCTATTGAACCTGTTTTTCAGAGGAGGAAGTACAGATTTATTAAACCACTAAGGGAGTCTTCAGACACACTCCTTCGAGAATGTTGCTCTCTGAGTCAGATAATCTCTTCTCCATGCCAGTATAAACAAAAGTTGGCCAGCTGTCAGGAACAAAATGTAAAAAGTTCACTCAAGCACCATCACCTAGAATTAAGGCCACAGCTTGTTAGGATCACAGAGATTTAGGTAATTTCTAATAAAAAAATTTGGGAGAACAATTCCATCAGGGAGAACAGGAACACTTATTTTCCTGCTTCAGTATAAAAAACAAAAATAAAAAGTCACATAAAAATTTTTTCCTTTCACGAATTTCTTTTGAAATTTTCTCTTCACTAATTCTCTAAGAAGGCTAATATTATGATCCCCTCCACCAGCCCAAAGAGCTCAAAGCAGCTTTAGTGTACTGTGTATCAGCAATGGTCAAGAAGAGAAGAAACGAAGTTACATGAACACTTTGTCCGCTGAAAGTGACAGGCCTCGTGTCCTAGTATCTACATCACCAAGGTTAATGCCAACTGAGCAAGACAAAATTCTCACAATGATTTCATGTGACTAAAGTAAATTTATATGAATACAGGATGAGAAACTTTTATATTTTCCAAAAAAGGGAGCTGAGAAAGAACACTATACCTAAATTCACATGATTCAGAATATCTAAAAAGGGTATGACAAATCACATTCTATACCTGAGTCAGAGGCAGAGAGAGAGAAAGAGAGAGAGAGGTTCCCCCACCTCAGGAGTACCTTCAAATTCTATCTCTTATGCAAAAGCATCTAACATGTAAGCATTCACAATAATTCCAGAAGCAAGAAATAACTGATGATGTGGTATAATTTATATTAAAATATAGGAAGGAAGTATGTGGTGGTAAAGAGATTAAGTGTTACTAGTACAAGATGATTTTATTTTTGCAAATCCATTATGACAAGTCCTATATAGAAAGGATATAAAATAAATTAACACCAACTTGATAGTACTATTTTCAAACCCAACATTCAAAGCCTAACAAAAAAATAATGGCCTTTCAAAGCAATTAGCTATGGTTTAGAAATGAAGAGTGTGTCTCAACCAAAGTAGTTACAGTACCATGGTTCAAATGATTACTGCTTCCACCATCAAAGTATGCTGCACTACTATGGGACACTCAGCTCCCAACTTTTTCAGTTTACATCTGTGAATACATATGGAAGGGATCAAAGTTGAGGATTACTCTTCTCATGTCTGTGAAGCCAGTCATCTTCACAATCCTCTTCTTCCTCCTGAAACCCAAAGACACCAAATTCCTCCACTCCTTACCCCCACCCCTTCATCTATTTTCCTGTTTTGGCAAAATGAAAAGATGAAATAAATGCATGACATCGGGACATAGAAAAGTGACAAACGGGACAGAGAAAAGTGACAAACAAGGTATCAAACGAATCAAAATAATGACTAGCGTACCAATCAAGTAAATATGGAAAAATCTAGTAAATAAGAGAAACTACCATAATTAAAGCTCAGCTAATTGTGAAACAAGCTGCCTTTCTATCCTTCATTTCAGGACACACTTCAATTTTATACTTTGACATGTTTACATGGCACCTTTTATGTCATGCACAATTTTAACAACAGAGATTTACAAGTGTTATAAAGAACACTTTCTGTATCAGTATTTTAAATAAATTAAAAAGTCCCCTCCCCCAAAAAAAGATGATTTCAATTATACTGGTGATATTACAATATTTGAATGTTTGTATATTAGCTGCTTTTTAAAATATAGTCATATTATATACACTGTAGGACAAATAAAGTTTGTTTTCTCTGTAAATTCATTTTAAAGTGTATCTATGATTACCCTATCAAGATCAGAAAGGTTAGACCACACACAGAGATAAACACCTCTGAAGAGTTTTTACTATCAAAAGAAATAATGACAGCAAAAACTCATTTATTTTCATGTGTAAAAGTGTGAAGGTCACTAGCTTAGCTGTGTTTCTGTAAGTTTCCATCTCTGTAAACCATTTGAATGGTTTATATATATAACCCATCGGTTTGAAATATAACCAACCTAATTTAGGACGTGAAAATTTATTATGGTCAATAAAATTAGCCAAGGCACGGAAGTTGAATCACATGATCTTGAAGTGGTGATGGCTCCTTCTGATCAAAAGGATAGTGACAAAGGAAGATGCCTCTGGCAGATATTAGTTTCCTAATCTAAGATGTACAATCACTCACCTTTTAAGCACGATTAAATGCATGGTATAAATAGGTTGATGACTATTTAATTTAGGTTGAGCTATCTGTAAATTCCTCATAGCTCTGGAAACATCTATCTTGAAAACATCAACAGCAAGAACAAGCATTCACATATTTGATAGGAAATCCTGGAGCATATGGGAACTTCTATAAAATAGACAATTTGATTTTACTACCATCCAGTCTTAGCCATTTACTTCCCTCATCCTCTTTGCTGCCTCCTCTTCCACCATCACTCCTCCAACCCAGTTTCTCTCATCAGGAATTTGCAGCTGAACTATTTAATATACAACAAAGTTTCCAACAAAGAAAAACCATGATGTGATTTTTCAATACATTTTAAATGTAACAGTATTGATTAACTCAAATGGTAAGTATAGAAATGACCACTTTCAATATAAACTGAAGATCTTACTCTTCAATTATAATCCTTCTGGTATTTCTCCAAGTTAAGATTCTGTTAAAATTCATATGAGGCTGACCTTCAGATTTCAGGATTAATTTTAAAGTGAGAGAAGTCAAACTTTGGGACTTTCTAAAAGACCAGTAAAGCTTTGTTACTATTATGCCTCTTTGGTCTCTATTATAGAAATTGTAGGTTCTTAATCATATTCACTCCCAGTAATAGCACAAACCAGCGTTTCTGTGTTTAAAATGCTATGACTCAAATTCCTTTAAGAAATAAATCACCATCAACAATACTTGACAATTATGTGAGCTACGTAAAGTCTAAGACAACAATGATGCACATAAATTAGTGGCCATTTTAAGTTCACTAAATGATGATAGACTTACAGAGATAGGGAGCTGGGCTATTTAAGATACGCATTTATTCACATTTACAAAATTCACTAAAGAATACTTTGAGCATCCACGCCTTATCTATGATTGCGATAGACTCACAAATTGAAAGCTGCCTATAAATTTCATTCCCTAAATATGATTTAGTTCTGCTTACTTATGTCTTCTATTGACAAGTTTTATTATATTTGCAACCAAGAGTCCAATAATAAAGCCCTCTGAAGCCTTTACCTTTGTTTATCAGAGAGGGATAAGACTGACCTTTGAGGTGAGCAGGATGGTAAACAAGTTAGGTTGTTTATAATGAAGCTTCATTATCTTAAAGTGTTATAAACTCTCAGACTATAAAATATTTTCAAATTACTATATACATAGTTTAAAAGTTTGGAAATTTTGTTAAAGTTTTAAAAAAATGTAAAAAGACAAAAGAATTGCTTCCCTTACATCAGTTCTCATGACATTAGAAATGTACATTTTCCAGCTAATCTGCCTCTATAAATTGAACCAAAGAGCTTGGATAATTACATTTTGAAGTTCATAAAGGACCAAAAAAAGTAATATATCCAATCCATTTTAAAGTGATATAGTTTTGGCTTCAGAAGTTTATTGAAAGATAATACAAGGCCAGATTATGAGGCTGTTGCAAAGCTTGGAAAGCTATCAGATGCATGAGATGAAGAAGAGAAAAGTGAACGAACAAACGTAAATACATTTTTCATTTTGTGCAACCATTCAGCAGCAATGAAAACTATTCAGTTAACCATTGGTTAACCAAGTTAACCATACAAAAGTAACCATTCGGATTTATCTCTCTACATGAATCACATAATTAATGTGACTTCTAGACCTTTTGGTAAATTAAAACATTTGTGTTTATTAAAAAGCAAAAGTTTTTAATTAAATATTGTATTAGTGAAAATTATAGAATCTTAGGCACTTAACAGAAATTAAGGCATAGGTCAGTTTAGAAGTATTAAAAATAGTGTTATTAAGAGCAGTTTTAACTAAAACTATCACTAAAGACTAACACCTCGTGCCTGGACATGCTTCCTTCTGAGTGTGTTTTAGTGTGACTCATTCTTCTCACTTCATTTGGACAGCACGAGGTGGGGTGAAAATGGGCAGCGTATTCTCAAATACAAACCTTCTCCTGAGACATGAGTGGTTAAGTTAAAATCAAGGAAAACTTTTCCAAATTTACAATGACATACATACCCTATCAACATAAAAACATTCGTTATTATCATTGATGGCATACAGCTTCTTCAGATCCTTTTCCCTTTCATAGAAGAATTCAATTACAAACTACACTACACGACCAGTGACTCAGTATAAAATAACTTCTCCCAAATGCTCCTGATGTGACCAATCCCCTATGAACACTAGAGAATGTACACCATTAACTTGTATGCCCCATGTCGTATGCATGACAGAGGCCCCATGCCTACGAGATGTAACACTCATATATCAGTCATGGCTGCGTGGCCAGGAAAATGAACATCATGATGGACGCCTGCATTCTTCACATTGTGCTCAAGGACAAAGTCAGTGTAGTTTCTATGTGCAGGCTGGGGTGGGGACAAAGCTCTTGTGTTCCACTGGTTTCCACCACGTTGACAGCAGTCACTGGCAGCAGAGAGCCTGGATGGTTGGGGAGTGGGAGGGGAGCACAGTTAGTCACTAGGAAGAGGAGCGAATGGAGGCGTAAGAGGTAACAAAGGAGAAAGGCGCTGTGACCAGCATGCACCCCACTATGAGTAATTACCAACCCCCGCTCCATGCAGTCACATCCAGGAGTAACAAATCCACAGAGGTGCGTGTAGTGGAAAATGTCAATATGGAAATATGGATACGTAATCAGAGTCAGTTAAGTGAATTTAAATAAAGAGGAAACTTCACAGAGAACAAGACACTCTATCTGTACCTGATGTTGCTACCAAAATCAAGGCAGAAATGTTGTTTGAGGTTCTAATAAGAAGAAAAAACATTTATAATCTTACTTCAAATATCAGACGGGACAATTCTATGTAAGGACAAAGATACACATAGAAAAGGGCAATTGTGAATGTTATTCCCCAAATTAAGTGATTTCACAAAATTGAAACCCAGGAAACAAAACCCAGAGTGAGCATTCTGTTGTCTATTATCAAAGTTACAGCCCCTCAGAATGAAATTCAACAGGTACAGATAATGTAATGAGAATTTTAAGTCCCCTCAAAAACTTATGTCTTCTATTTAGTTTAGTAAGCATATTAGGTACCATTCACACAGTGCTATAAAATAGGCCTAGAACTATGAGTAAAACATGCATACAAGCAGTTCCTGGCTAGAAATGATGAGAGTCCTCCAGTAGAAAGAAAATATTTGCCAACGTTCAGAAAAATCAAGGTTTGGTGACATGGCAAAACTGCAGAACATATTTAAGATAACTACAAAGAAAAAAAAAATCACCCTAATTACAAAAGATATCTAAGGATATTTAAATACAGCATTTTAATAACTCAAACAAAACATAAATCTTCATCATTTGTCCTTAGGAAAACTGAAAAGAATTAACTAAAAGGATTTCTCAGAATAAACTTGAAGCCTTTGTTACAATAAAATCATCTTTCCTTCAATTAAAATAAAATTTGTTCATTAAATCTAACCCATAAAATTCATGACCCTCACTATAGGTAAGGATCTCTAAAAATTTAGGAAATTAAATGAGGTTTATGTTCTCCTCAATTTATGCAAGATTTTGCAAATATTGCTCAGTTTTGTTTTTGTTGTTTTTATAAATGGTTTAAGAATTTAAAATGAATTGTTCCCCCAAAGGTGATACTTAGTGGATAATTCTAAGTTACTGATACACTAAATTACTCACTGAAATAATGGTGCCATTTAGAAGACACTAGGAAGAAAAATCTAAAGAACTGAATAGGGAGTATGTTTAGATTAAACTGGTTATCGGCCAGAAATAGAATAGTCCATTATTCTGCCCAATTGTTCAAACCTAGGGAGCATGTCCAAATTTTATTAACATATCACTTTCTAAAGGAAGACTCTTTTATATTCATTTAAAAGTAATAAGAATCAAAGCATGCAGAAACAAAGAATGAAATGCAGAATGCATTTTGAATTAAGGCAAGGGAATCCATCAGCTCCAAGTCATGCCAGCCGGTTCTATATTCAGTTCCACGCCACTGTTGACATACACTGAGGCTCACTGGGGTCTAACGATCACCATTTTACTCCATTTCTGCAAAGGAGGTCTCAGCACAATTACATAAAGAAAGGACACACAGCTCCAAATTTTTCATTTTTCTTGGCAGTCAATACTCTCAGATTCAATATTCTCCCTTTCTAAAGGCAGCACCAAGGGAACTGAGTAGTGCCCAACAAATCAAATCAAACGATGTGATTATGTGTCCATAAAAGTTGGAAAACTCAATAAAGATTTAGTGTCATAATACAGGATGCAAACAAAACAGACGCATTCCATATTAATATAAAAGGTAAGCATGTATTAAAGGAGTTCTTTTATAGCTGAAGTCTCAGTATTACGTTTCCTTGCCAATGGACTTTGTGGTAACATCAAGCAGATAAAACAGCTGCTTACTGGAGCTGTGTTTTCAGTAAGAAGCTGAAGAAATCCTTTTGAATGGCTTAAAAAAATACAGACTAAAATTTGACATTTAGGAGCCTCACTCTTTAGACTTTTAAGTGTGTGATTACACACACACACATACACACGAAGTACCCCCACCACATTCTCAAGTGGAAAGGGATAAAAATGGACAACATGGGGGTGGGAGAGAGAAATCCCCTCAATCTTAGAAACTAATCAAGTTATTTGGAACTGACGCAAAAACATACCCAACCATCAAGAGCAAAGCACTTTGCAGTTAGTTAAGCCAAAGTAACGGTGAAATACAATTATATAGCAAAGACTGAAAATGATCACCAACCACTGCTGACCCACCACCATGAAGGAAGAACTGGTTGTACAGAAAGCTGACCAAAACCTTGAGATCACCACAGAAACTGATTAGATTTCATGTAGTAAACAAACTAAGAGCAAGAGAAAGAGAAAAATCCTATGAATTATTAAAGTTCATTTCATAAATAGACATAAAACTTGAACAGATGATGCAACCAACATGACTGCTCAATCAAATAATTCCTAAGGAGCCCCCCCAAAGGCACATACATTTGGGAAAGAATGAACCCCACTGATTAACCCAAATAGCCACAAAGTATCCATATTTGTATATACTATTAATAAAAAAAAAAAAGAAAAATCTGGAAATGTAAAGTGAAATATCTTCCCTGCCATCAAATTCTCTCTCCATCCTCCAAAACGGAGTTATTTCATGCTCTGTTTTATTGGACTATTATCATGTTTCCTTCATGGCATTATATTCAGTCTTTAATGAAGAAAACACACCCAAAGCAGTACTATCATGTTGTATGGAATAACATGTAACAAACATATATTCCTTATGGATCTGGGAAAAGGTTCTATTAACACTGAAGTCTTTAATTCAAACCGAGAATCCTCCACCACTCCCAGATCACGCTAACCAAAATAAGGAGAGTTGATGTTCTTCGTTTAGACAACTGCACTCCAGAGATTCTTTATTTTCCCCAACCCCAAGTTAACTGCTTAACAATATGCTTCTTTTCAGCTTACAAATATGAATAATTTGCTTTCAATCATATTTAAGTACTCTATGATTATGGCTGAGAATTTAGAATATCATTAAGCAAGCAATATTTCAGTTTGGTTTAAGGAGTTAACAAACCATTTCCTATCATGCTGGTCTGTTCCAGGACTTCTTGGAAGATTCTCTATCTCCACCAGCACAGGACCTGAGGGAACGGAAGGAGTCACAAGCACAGGAGATCTCACACCCCAAGCCTGTGGACACAAATTATAAAAATCATCCATTTGGCCTAGATAAAATATCTCTTCACCAGTAAAAAGAACATTAAAATGGAATACTATCTACATAGTGAACAAATATAATGTAAACAAATGCATGAATGTTATATAGGTATCACCTTAGAGAGAGCTAATAAACTGAATATTAGTATTTTATTCATTTTACAGGATTTACAGGAACAGAAAATGCTTTATAGAGTACCTGTTCTATTTACAACATCTTAGAGAATAAAATAACAGAGTTTCACATTACTGAGCCACTTTACAGGTAAGAAAAACAAAATGTACAAACCTCCCCAAAGTTACACCATTATGAAAATTCAATTAATAACACATTTTGTTATAATTAACTAGAGTGTTTTAGTGCTTTAAACACTTACTATTAAGAAGTCTTACCTGTTGAGAGCCATTACTCTGAGGTGAAACATTACTGTGAACACTGTAATGGGGGGAAAAATGTATTAAAAAACACAAAATTCTAGTGCTTCGTACTGTCAGATTATACATACATTAATGAAAGTAACTTTATTTTTAAAGACATTAATTTTGTTTCAAATACAATAAAAAAATTACTGTTGCCTAAAACTAAGAATTTAAGATGCCCAAAAAACATTTGTTTTTATAGGCACACACTTGCTTTTCTATACTCTGCTCACTTGATATTTCCATAAATCTGTATTTTAATTGCGCTTTAGACATGTACTTCAGTATTAATCTTGTTTATTCATTGGACAATATAAGTCAAAGATGACAAAATAAAGATAGCACAAATGATGCCTTAAATTCAAGGTATTAAGTACAAATACCCATGTAAACTTACCTCTCACTTGTTTTGTATATTCCTACCCTCACAAGATTTTCCAGTGTCAGCAATAGCTCAGCATAATACAAAAAGCCTTAGTATAAACTTAAAGTTAGAAACTTCTCAGGATACCTTCCCCTCCAAATGATTTATAAATATGTTTTTAAAATTTTAGTTTAGGCTGCACTCATTCACCTCCCCACTCCCCAAAAAAAGCACTTAAAAAAAAAACAACTAAGCCTATAATATTAATATAACAAAATAAATAGAAACAAACCTCACAACAGCTTAAAAAAGAAAAAGAACAAATATTCAATGAAATAAGAACTAAAAGATGAAATATTACCACAATAAATTGAGGGGGGGGGGAAGAGCACGCTGACTTAAGACTTTCTCACATAAGCATAATTAGTGTCCTGAGGTAAAGAATTCAACTAAGGTAACTAAAAATAGATTCAGTTATTTAAAAAGTTCCTTGAAATGGAGATTTAATGAGAGCACTGTGTTCCAGAAAAAGGAGATACAGAATTAAATACATTCAGCCCCTTATTGTTAAATTATTGACCTTCTAGGACAAGGAAAGAATATTTCAGGTACCGTAAGAAAATTTAAAAGCCAATCACTGCCAGTTATCAGGTTGGCACAGACTTTTCTCAAGAATATTATACCCAGCCAAGATGTCATTCTAGTAAAAGGAAACGGGCAAAGCTTCTCAAACACAAAGAAAATCTGCATATAGCATCCAGATGCCTTTTTTAGAGGGGTAAAAGCAAAACAAAAACTATCTGATGATAAAAGACAATCAATTAAAAAAGAACTCAAGAAT
The DNA here is from genome assembly GCF_004115265.2 of Rhinolophus ferrumequinum. Taxonomy (NCBI): domain Eukaryota; kingdom Metazoa; phylum Chordata; class Mammalia; order Chiroptera; family Rhinolophidae; genus Rhinolophus; species Rhinolophus ferrumequinum. The sequence continues at coordinate 91,044,804 of NC_046291.1, read as the reverse complement.
GAAGAAGTCCTCAGTGATACATCTGATAAGGGGTTAATATCCAAAATTAGACAAAAAAACTCATTCAACTCAATACCAAAAAAACAAACAACCCAATTAAAAAGTGGACAAAGGACATGAAGAGACATTTTTCTAAAGAGGACATACAGATGGCCAACAGACATATGAAAAAATGCTCAACCTCACTAACCATTAGAGAAATGCAAATAAAAATCACAATGAGATACCACCTTACTCCAGTCAGAATATCTATCATCAATAAATCAACAAACAAGTGATGACGAGGTTGTGGAGAAAAGGGAGCCCTTGTGCACTACTGGTGGGATTGCAGATTGGTGCAGCCACTATGGAAATCAGTATGGAGGTATCTCAAAAAACTGAAAATGGAACTACCTTATGACCCAGCAATTCTACTCTTAGGTATCTATCCAGAGAAATCCAAAACACTAATTCAAAAAAAAGATATGCACCTCTAGGTTTATTGCAGCGCTATTCACAATAGCCAAGACACGGAAACATCCGAAATCCCCATCAGTAGACAACTGGATTAAGAAACTGTGGTACATTTATACAATGGAGTATTACTTGGCCATAAAGAAGAATTAAATCTTACCATTTGCAATGATATGGATGGATCTAGAAAACATTATGCTAAGTGAAGTAAGTCAGACAGAGGAATACAAATACCACATGATCTCACTTACATGTGGAATCTAAAGAATAGAATAAATGAGCAAACTAATCAGAAACAGTCTGAGATATAGAGAAAAAACTGAGGGTTGCTAGATGGCAGGGGGGTGGGGGGGATGACAGAGAAGGTGAGGGAATTAGAAAGCACAATTGGTAATCACAAGATTGCCACCGGAATATGAAAGACAGTTTGGGGAATGTAATCAATAATGCTGTAAAGATTTTGTAGGGTATCCGATGGACACTTGTCTTATTAGGGAGACCACTTCATGGACGGCGTAGGTGCCTGACCACTGCGCTGTACACCTGAAGCTGAAGCTGAATAATAATGAATATCAACTATAATTTAATATATGTATAGTCATAGGATGTGGAGTATAGCATAGGGAATAGAGTCAGTGGAACTGTAACAGTTATATATGATGTCAGAGGGGCAAAAGATTGGGGGAGGGGGTCATCACTTTGTAAGGGGTGTAAATATCTATTACATTGTTTTGTACACCTGAAGCTAATTAAAAAAAAAAGAATGAAGAAGTCTTGCTAAAAGGCTGAGTAATGAGGCGTGAAACCATTTCACATGCTATTTTTAATCAACCACATCTCTATTACAGGTTGAGTCACCAGAACTTGCACTACCATTGCCTGGGTTCAAATCCAAGCTGCTTCACTAGCTCTGCTCTCAGAACTTCAGGTTCCTCATTTGCATGAGAGGATTAAATGAACTAATACTAGCAAAGCACAAAGAACAGTGACAAACTAACAGATCAAAAAAAAAGAAAACCTTTAAAAAATTATTGTTAATGTAGCTCTGTTGCCAAGGCAAATGTAAAGAATAAACGAGTTGTTTTTTGTTTTGTTTTGTTTTTAAACTAACCATGTTGTTCTTCCCAGAGTGCATTATGGGCTGGCTCAAATAACCCATAACCCCAAATACTAACGAAATCTCCCCAACCTGCGTGGTACAGAAATTAGACTCATTATTCTATGATCCCCTGGGTTACTGTCTGGAGCTTTTCCCTTAACTGGGAATAACTACAACAGGTGATGGATAAAAGGTAAATAATAATGAGAAAAAAGTGCTTAACTAAGTGATGTTAATTGGATCATAGCTCCCTATTTTCAAACAATTTGAAATGTAGTAAGTACCGTCTTTTCCTAATTACACATATTCTTTCAACTCTGCTAACATGAAAGTAGGAAGGAAAATTTCTCATTACTGATCTAATTCAAGCTTTCCCTTTTAAAGGACTACCTGCTATAACAAAGTCCTTTTGCTTTCATGCAACTTCTATTCAACATTTCCTCCACCATTTCTTCTTTTCCACTCATTTTTGTCTTCAAGATTCTATCTGCTAAACCTGTACAAAAATGTGAACTATCCTGTAAAATGTCACCTAGTCTTATGAAACTTTGTATCAGTCAAGACTCACAGGGAGTAGTTAGAAGGAGATAACGTGGTACAGGCAAAATGAATGACATCAGCCAATTTAAAAACCTGTTATTCAAACAGGCACAATACAAGGTCAAGAAGTTTTTTAGGTCAAATAGTTGTGCTTTTTCAAACAGTACGGTTTTCCATGGTTCACTGGAGCAAAATTATTCATGCAAAAAGGACTATAAGGGCAAGATTAAAAGGGCATTCCTGCCAGTCCAAGTTCAGGTTCTCTCAAGCACCATAATGAGTAGTGCTCAACAGCTTTCAGGACAGTTAGGTACCCACTCCCTCTACAATTAATTTCTAAAAGTTTATTCCAATAAAAAAATAATAAAGTATCATCACTTAAATATCCCATTTCTGCTGTATTTTCCAGAGCCAAAAGCATTACTCAAAAAGAGAGAAAAAAATAGTTATTAAAGTTAAATCAATTTTAATTCTAGGAAAGAGGCTATATTGTCATATTCACTTTTTGGTCAGAAATGTGTGCTTCAAAAATATTTTAAAGGAAGACCAACTCTTGGAAATAAAAGCCTTAATTTTTCAACTGTAGATCACATTGCTTAAATGCTTTGTTTATATTTCTGCTGACTTCACCATGTTATCTTCTTTACTTTAAGCCAGGGGTGTCCAAACTTTTTTCAACGGTTTTCACCAAGGCCCATATACGGTAAAATACACAAACAGCTGGGCCACTCACTCGAGGTGAAGTACATATTGCCTCACCTGGTTTATTTAAGTAAACTAAATATATTTTTGGAATTTGCTGCGGGCTAATTAACAATGGATCGCGTGCCGCAGTTGGCCCGCGGGGCCGCAGTTTGGACACCGCTGCTTTAAGCTCTAATATTCTGTCTTAGCCTCCTTTTTAGGAAAGCAAGACATGATCCATTAAACAAACAAAAAGTTTTAAAAGTACAAAACACCTCTAACATTTCTCCATCATTTTTCTTAACAGCATAGTTTATATATAACTCCAAGGAAAATAAAATAACCAATAAAGAAACTTCAGGGGTATCCTTATTCAAAAAGCAGAGTGCTTTTGTGGTGAATCACTAATCACAGCCTGGCTTTAATGGCTTTCATCGTGAAAAAAACTGAACAGGACATCTCAAGGTGAGGCTCACCATACTCACTACAAAAAAACAAACAACTTTTCCTTTTGAATAAGCTCTAATCATATATCTGCCATATACAGGAGTGTAGACAAATTCAAAAAGGAACAGCTTTGTATGTCCTGAATCTGATACTTTGACAGGCATTCCAGCATACTTTGATGTTTATCGATGGTTGAGAAGAATTATATGAATCTAGATATTGTAATATGAAGGTCTGACAATTAAGTTCGCAAACTTATTGCAACAATGTTGCTAACCTTTTTTGATATCAGAGGGATTATTCATTATGAATTTGTACCAACTGGACAAACAGTTAACCAAGTTTACTATTTGGATGTGCAGAAAAGGCTGCATGAAAACATTTGACAACATGAACTTTTCACCAACAATCTTTGGCTCTTGCATCACAATAATGCACCAGCTCACCCGCCGCTGTCTGTGAGGGAGTTTTTAGCCAGTAAAAAAATAACTGTATTGGAACTCTCTCTGAACCCTACTCACCTGATCTGGCCCCCAGTGACTTCTTTCTTTACCCAAAGATAAAGGAAATATTGAAAGGAAGACATTTTGATGACATTCAGGACATCAAGGGTAATAGGACCACAGCTCTGATGGCCATTCCAGAAAGAGTTCCAAAATTGCTTTGAAGGGTGGACTAGGAGCTGGAGTTGGTGCATAGCTTCCCAAGGGGAGTACTTCTAAAGTAACTGTAGTGATATTCAGCAAAGAGGTATGTAACACTTTTTCTAGGATGAGTTCATGAACTTAATTGTCACACGTTGTATATATGATTAAAACTAATTGAGTGATCCAAAGTAGCACTTCCAGAATGTTGATTTAAGGACCCCAGTGCAATAAAGATTTAGCTGGTGAAAATTACTTAAAAAGTAAAAATCATCAAAAGGCATATATCAAATAGAGAAACATTTATTCAAGAAAATCTACTAACTCTCAGAGCTGAGTTGGCATCTGAGCAACAATTTGCTACCTTTCCTGAATCTCCTGAGTTTAATGCTGTGGAAGCTCTACTCGAAGTGGGTGCGGCCAAGAAAACGGAATTCTCTCTCAGCAACGCAGACTTTAAATTGGCTATTTTAAAAATGTTCAGGAACTAAAGAAACCAAATGTAAAGAAATAAAGGAAAGTACGAGAACAATGTCTCCACAAATAACATTATCATTAAAGAGAGAAATCATTTAATAATCATTTAATAATAAACAGAAATTCTGGAGTTGAAATGTACAACACCTAAAATGAAAATTCACTAGAAAAACACAACAGCAGATTTGAACAGGTGGAAGAATGAGTGACTTGAAGATAGATAGGTGCAGTGAGATTAGCTAGTCTGAGAAAAAGAAGGGAAAAAAATGAACAGAGTTGAAAACCTTTGGGACATTATTGAATGTAGCAACATAAATATGATGGCATTCACAGAAGGAGAGAAAAAGGAGCAGAAAGATAATTTGAAGAAATAATGGCTGAAAACTTACAAATTTGAAGAAAATAATATACCACGGAAAAGCAACCAGAAAAGAACTGGATTGGCAATACTTACATCAGACAAAATAGACTTTAAAACAAAAAAGTTTCTAAAGAAAAAGAGGGACATCATAATAAAAAAGTTCAACAATTATAAACATATATGCACCGAACAAAAAAGCCCAAAAATACATGAGGCAAAAACTGAAACAAAACTGAAGGAAGGAAACAAGCTGGTTCTTTGAAAAGGCCAACAAAACTGACCAACTTTTACCTACACTGACCAAGGGGAAAAAAAAAGAAGAGAAACTCAAATTACTGAAATCAGAAATGAATAAGGGGGCATCACTACCAACCTTACAGAAATAAAAAGGAGTAACATAAACAACTATATGCTATAAATTAGATAACTCAAATGAATTGGACAAATTCTAGAAAGACACAAACTCCCAAACTGACTCAAAATGAAAAATGAAACCTCAATAGACCTGTAATGAGAGATTGAATTAGGCATTTTAAAATGTCACACAAAGAGGAAGTCCAGGCAAGATGGCTTTAATAGTGACTCCAGCACACATTTAACGAAGCATATCCATTCTTTTTACAAACTCTTACCAAAAAAATAGAAGGAAACATTTCCCAGCACATTCTATGAAACCAATATTACCCTGATACCAAAACCAGAAAAACTACAGACTGATATCTTTGATGGATAGACACAAATGCCCACAACAAAATACTAGTGAACCAAGTCCAGCAACATGTAATATAAAGAAGGATTATACACCATGACCAAGTGGGGTTTACCCACAAATAAAATTAATTGCTTATCTGCAAATCAACCTTCCCTTTTTGAGCTCCTTGTGGGCAAGGACCATAATTTATTCATGTTTACACCCACAGTCATGTGCCAATAACAAACGTACAAGTATGTCCTTCTCATTATAAATAGCACATCCATCCCCATCCCACTCTTTATTTCTTTAAAGTGCTTTATTTTTCTTCGTGTCAACTTTATCGGCAGTATGTATTTATTTGTTCCCTGCAATATCACAAATGCTTAGGGACAACACTTTGATAGATCTTCAACAAGTATTTAATTAATGACAGCAACTACATAAATTCTAAAACATTCTATGTCAAAGTTGCGAGATATTACCCACCTGAGTTCTTCAGGTTTTGCTGTACTTGCTGATAAAATTAAAAAAGAAAATATTCCATTAGTTTCCTCTTACATGGTAATAAACCGCATCACTATTTATAAAAGTAAGTCTGCACTAACTACTTTGTCAGACATGTTTCCCAACTATAGATTTAAAAATCTTCATGTCACAAAAGTGTTCCAGAGTTTACATAATTAAAGTCAATAGTGATAATTACTTCCATTTTTGAAATAAAACAAAATAAGCATGCCTCTCTTCTTTAAAAACAAAACCATCAGCAATCCTTCTAGAGTGAGCTGAGTGACAACAAAACATTATCAGTGGAAAATAAGAGGTAACTTAGGGTTTTAAAACATCACAAATTGAAACGGCTTCATTAATAGCTATGTAGTATTTAATGGATAGCCATACCAAAAATTATGAATATAAATCAGTTTCCTAAAGAATTGATACTGCCAAACATCAGGTCACAGTGGTTGTTTTGGGACAGCTGGTGATGACTCTGACATTGGACATAATGAAAACTCAATTTGTATTTTAATACAAACTTAGATTGCAAACCAAACACAAGTTTTAGTTTGTCAAAATAAAACATGCTTTTTATTACATAAAGTAGCTTAAACAGCAAGTAACATTTATGAATATGAAAATGTCTATGTATGATATACATTAAATTTTAAAACTGTTATTTCACAGAATCCTTAATATAATACCATATGAAATAATTTTTACTTTAAATTTATTCATTATTTACCAATGTTTTTAAAGTTCCTAAGGAAAATGAGATCTAAAAGTCAAAAAGGGAAGAGAAAATGTTGCTCGGAAGAATAAAAGAATACGAACAAAAACTGAACACAAACTCAGAAAAGTATTTAAATTGGGATTAACATAAAATTTAATCTGAGCAACAATACAGGCCAAGTGTTCCCCCTTGTATTTTATTAAACTGATTATGCTAGAACCAAATTCAATAAATAAGAGTACTTCAGTTGACTGGAATAAACTTAAAGATTCAGACAACATCCTCTCAAGTAAATAATACCAGCACACGATGAACTGTTAAGAAAGAACAGTCTTTTGAAACAGGGTTTCATTTTACCTTTCATCTGTAGAGTCCGACGAGAATATCGTTTGCTGGGCCTTCTTTCAAAGGATGTTGATCTTCTTGCTTTATTGGTTTTTGTGGTCTGATACTCAGTTTTCCCGCTAAAATAAATGAGGTATATTAACAGGAATACGAGAATATAAGGTCCACAGTAATCAGACATACTAAAATGAGAGAAAGTCTACACTGGGCCTCTTCTTTAAAAAACCATCCTGAGGGAACTACGACTATTAATCGTGTTGATGTCTCTCATGACCACATCATTCTTTCTCTCTTTAGGCTTGTGTGAAACGTGCAACACACAAATTATGTTGTTTTTGCTGAAGCATGCACATCACCTAAGAACATATTAAATAACCTTGGAATATCTGTGTTTTTATAGAACTCCCTTCCCCTCCCCATTCACACTCGTCAATGAAAAGCGTGTATTAACTGAAGATTTTCAGTTATTTTTTTCTAATTCCAGAAATACTTAAAACTATTGTGCCACTCTTCTTGATTTCCATTTAAATCGTTTGAAAAAAATGTCTCCTCCCCACTTTTAATTTAGATAGAAGCTCTCTTAATGAGTCCCACACAATCATCTTGCTACATTATTGATAGTATCAATTCCTTCTTTAAATCATACTGACTGATTCTCTGGTATATGCTTAAAACTCACAATCAATAATCTATTCCGAGGGAAACCAAAACATTTCTAACTTATGACCAACAAACAAGTTGTCTATAAGAATAATGGAACTTAACATCTATAAAGGACCAGAAATGTTATCCAGATTAATTTTGCACTCAGTGTAGGATACCCTTTCTCTATATGGTACCCAACTGTTGGATGGAGATTCCTCAAAACTTGTTACATGGATTTAAATTGAGGGCTCACTGATACATAAAATGTCAAAAGGGATATAAAATCCATTATACCATTATGTTTTCCTGTCTATTCTGGAAATTACAACTACTAACAATACCACTTTTTTTTGGCCAATGGAAAACACTGGCAAACACATTATTTCTAAGTGCCCTAGTTTCCAGATCTATAAAAGAAGGGGTTGGTCTAAATTTTCTGGCCTCTACGAAAGGATGCAAAATATAGCAGACGGCTATTAACATTAACCTATATCTAAATCGTGATCCTAGCCGAATAAATCCTGATCGCTGAGAATTCTTTTGGACAGGGCCTCGGAGGCGGAAGAAGGCATGATGCTCCACAGCACATTTCCATAAATGTTTGCAAGCTTTTGGATGATCCAGTCTAAAGACAAATGTATGCTCCTGCTCTTTGCCCTGAAAAAGGATAAAAGGAAAGGTAATCATTAGGTCAAACAGTCCTGCTCTCTGTTATTCTGCTATAACTACAACCACAGCAATACGAAGAACCGAATAACAATCTAGTTTGCTCCCTGAAACTGGCACTCTTTATAGCTACCTATACAAAAAGAAAGAGTTGAAATCACACCGCCCATTTTCTCAGCCAATATAAAATTATGCCTAAGAGGGGCCTCTCTAATTATGTGATCTCATTTCTCAGAGATACATACAATGAGGCTTTATCCGCCATACTTTGGGATAAATATATAATTATAATTAAAGGATAACATAAGATCTGGCAATACATATCAACAGACTTAAAGATGTCCACACTGTCATAGTAACCATACTCGCAAAAATCTAATTATAACAGTTAACATTCATAGGCACTTCCCTAAAAATTGCACATGAATTACTTTAATGATACTATTAGCCCCATTTCAAACATAAGGAAATTGAGCCTCAAGAAATTAAACCCAAGGTCACAAAGGTAACAAGAAAACCAGAATTTGAACCTAGCCATTGGGCTCCAGAGCCTACATTTGTAATAACTAAGCTATACTGTCTCTCTAGGAAAAAAGATTTTCTAATAAAAATTTATACCCGAAGATATTCTGTTTTATTTATACTAGTAAAATTGGCACAAAAAACCCACAAAAAGCAAAAAACCGTCCAAAACAAAAGAAATAACCAAGTACCACATTTTGCTGTGCATAATGTGCTCCTGTGTACAATGAGCACCCATGTTTTTGACCCAAACTTTCAGGGGGAAAAAAATCTTTCGTTTTAATTTTTTAATTGAAAGTTTTATTTGTTTACATTTAGGTATTTGTTTTTTGTATTATAAAGGAATTTTAGCATTTATTTTTTAACATATTGTGGTACAAGAAATTTTATGTAACAAATAATTACAAAACACAAGAACAGATACAAGGCACAAGAAATTTTATGTACCAGTAACAAATTTACCATAGTTACACATCATAGAAGGCCAAGAACTCTTCAGCGTTGCCAAGTTCGTCCTAAGTTCAACAAAACTGATTACCGTATTCCAAGGTATTATTTTGCATACAGATATCATTATTGATTTCTAGAGTTACACTTTAACTCATAAGCATAAATAAAATAATTAAAAACATTTATATAGATATGGAATTAGTACTACCCATGTATAATGTGCATCCTTATTTTTCCCTCACAAATTTGGGCAAAAAAGTGCACATGACACACGGCAAAATATGGTAATTAATGGAATATTTAAAAGCTACAGACACAATGATGGTTCAACATATGCAAATCCATCAATGTGATACATCACATAAACAAAATAAAGGACAAAAATCTTATGATTAAATCAACTGATGCAGAAAAAGCATTTGACAAGACACAACATTCAGTTATGACTAAAACACTTAATAAATTACGTACAGAAGGAAAATACCTTAACATAACAAAGGCCATATATAACAAACCCTCAGCTAATCTCATAATTAACAGTGAAAAACTGAAGCCCTTTGCTCTACGTTCAGGAACACGACAGGGCTGTCCATCACCTCTGCTTTTCAACACAGTTTTTGAAGTCCTTGCCAGAGCAATCAGGCAAGAGAAAGAAATAAAAGGCATCCAAATTGGGAATGAAGAAGTTAAACTGTCACTCTACATAGAAAACCCTAAAGACTCCACCAAAAAGCTATTAGAAACAATCAACGAATACAGGAAAGTTGCCAGCTACAAAATCAACATACGAAAGTCTATAGCATTCCTATATACTAACAATGAAATCTCAGAAAAAGAAATAAAAGAAAAACCAATTCATTTTGCAATTGTAGCAAAAAGATTAAAATACCTAGGAATAAACTTAACCAAGGATGTGAAAGACCTATATGCTGAAAACTATAAGACATTTTTAAAAGAAATTGAAGAAGACACAAAGAAATGGAAAGACATTCCGTGCTCACGGATTGGAAGAATCAACATAGTTAAAATGGCCATATTACCCAAAGCAATATACAGATTTAATGCAATCCCCATCAAAATCCCAATGGCATTTTTTAAAGAAATAGAACAAAAAATTATCAGATTTGTTTGGAACCACAAAAGACCCCAAATAGCCAAAGCAATCTTAAGAAAAAAGAACCATGCTGGAGGTATCACACTCCCTGACTTTAGCTTGTACTACAGGGCAACAATAATCAAAACAGCATGGTATTGGCAGAAAAACAGACACACAGACCAATGGAATAGAATTGAGAACCCAGAAATAAAACCACAGAAATATGGACAGATAATTTTTGACAAAGAAGCAAAAAACATACAATGGAGAAAAGACAGCCTCTTCAATAAATGGTGCTGGGAGAATTGGAAAGCCACGTGCAAAAGACTGAAACTGGACTGCTATCTGTCACCATGTACCAGAATTAATTCAAAATGGATCAAAGACTTAAGCATAAGACCTGAAACAATAAACTGCATAGAAGAAAACATACATACTAAACTTATGGATCTTGGGTTCCAAGAGTATTTTATGAATTTAACTCCGAAGGCAAGGAAAGTAAAAGCTAAAATAAATGAATGGGACTGTATCAAACTCAAAAGCTTCTGCACAGCAAAAGAAACCATCGACAAAATAAAGAGGCAACCAACTGAATGGGAGAAGATTTTTGCAAACAGTGCCTCCGATAAGGGAATAATATCCAAAATATACAAGGAACTCATGCAACTCAACAACGGAAAAACAAACAACCCAACTGAAAAATGGGCAGAGGATCTGAAGAGACATTTGTCCAACGAGGACATACAAATGGCAAATAGACATATAAAAAATGCTCAACATCACTCATCATCAGAGAAATGCAAATAAAAACCACAATGAAGCATCACCTCACCCCAGTCAGAATGGCTATCATCAACAAGACAAATAGTAACAAGTGTTGGAGAGGCTGTGGAGAGAAAGGAACCCGCATACACTGTTGGTGGGAATGCATACTGGTGCAGCCGTTATGGAAGGCAGTGTGGAGGTTCCTCAAAAAATTCCGAATAGAATTACCATATGACCCGGCAATCCCTCTCCTGGGTATCTACCCAAAATATCTGAAAACATTTATACATAAAGACAAGTGGGAATGACATCATAGGAATGGCGGCAGCGGGGCGCACTTTCTGAGTTCTTCTCCGGACCTTATTACAAACGGGACCTATGACCCATCAAAGAACTCTTTGCTCATCACACAGAACAGCTGAGAGACTCGTGGAAGGATTACTTGAAGGTGCGCTAATTGGGCGAGCAGGGGAAGGAAGGAAGGGAGCGGAGTGAAAATGCGCGGGCCCGCGGCGGGGTCTCGGCCGGCAGCGGCGGTGAAAACCGCGGTGGCACCCGCAGTTCCGGGCAGGCACGGGATCCCAGGGCTGAACGGAGAGCACAGAGACCAGGAGGTGGGCTCTTTCCCTGCGTCCCACGGCTGATTTCTCCCACTGAGAGGGCGGCCAGTGGGCCCTAGGGCGGACAAAGAATACAGACTCCATACCTGGACCCCTCCCCACCCCCTTCCAATCCTACCCCTGCCCTTCCCGAGACTTAAACTGGCCCCTGAACTGAGGAGTAGTGTCAGATTACAGAGGAGCCGTAGTAGTGCTCAGGCTCTGGGAAGACGGACAGGCAGCCCTGACCCAGGGAAGAGGCTGGGAAGAGTGTGATTTTGGCTGGGCTAGGAGAGAAGAGACTCCTCCACCCCCAGCCCCCACCCTTTCTGGCCTGCCTAGGGCGGGGCAAGGCAACTGCCGAGACACTCCCAGGGATCAGCAGTAAGCAGCAGACGCAACTCTGGGCTTTCAGCAGCTCAGAAATCTCCCGCCCGCACCCCCCCATACACACACACACTGAAGAAGTGCTCTAAGACTCAGGAGTACTGGACACGGGGCTGGTGGGGCTACTCTCAGTGTGCATATGTGCAGTCAGGGGCAGAAACTGCACTGACTTTGTAAAAACTATCATCCACACCCCTCAGGCCCACGCATTTAAATCTACAGTCCCAAAGTCACTCTGGGCACCAGGTGACCGGCTCTGCCTGCGCAATAAGCAGGGGGCTCTTTGGTACAGCAAAGGACAACCTGGACATTACTTGGTGGGCTTAAGCCAAGACTGGCGCTGCTTTTTGTTTTGCTTTGTTTTGTTTTGTTTTGCTTTATCTTTATATCTTTGATATCTTTGCCTGTGTCCAGTGGGGGTTATCAGGTGTTTTTACATGTGAATGTATTTGATTTTTTTCTTTGTTGTTGTTGTGCTTGGTGATTTGCTTTGTTCTGAAACTGCCCTACCAGGACCCAGCTTAAGAGGCACAAGATTCAACATATCCAGAGGCCAACTCCAGACCAAACCAGAGTACTACTGGGTTTGACTTACAAGTCACACACCCAGAAGGAATTCTCTGCAGGCACTAGAGCCCATAGAGGCCAAACCACATTTAAGTGGTCAACCGTCACGCAGCAGAACGCCCTGCGGGGGGTAGAGCCAAGTCTCACAACGAGTCCGCCTAGGAGTTAACCCAACCTACTCAAAAGTGAAAAGCAATTAAAGATCTTCTTGAACAGGACAATATACACAACACAAGAGTCACCTTTGGAGCACACGCAGAAAAGAACGAAGTAGTGCAAGTCAAATCTAAAGGACACATACTATATAAGATAACCTAGCATGAACTAAGAACTCTAGGTGATCTACCTAATACATCAAAGAAACACAGAGAGTCAGCCAGAATGGGGAAACAAAGATACACGTCCCAAATAAAAGAACAGAAGAAACCTCCACAACTGGAACCAAATGAAGCAGAGGTAACCAACCTTTCAGAGACAGAGTTCAGAACACTGGTGATAAGAATGTTTAAGGAGCTTAGAGAAGACATAAAGAAGGATGTAGAAATCATAACGAACGAGCTTAGAGAAGTCATAAAGAAGGATGTAGAAATCATAACGAACAACCAGTTAGAACTAAAGAACACAATTACCGAAATTAAGAACTCACTTGAAGGAATTACCAGCAGGTTAGATGAAGCAGAGGATCGAATCAGCGACTTAGAAGAAGGGGATGAGGGTGAGGGGGATCAAATGTATGGTGATGGAAGGGGAGCTGACTCTGGGTGGTGAACACACAGTGTGATTTATGGATGATGTGATACAGAATTGCACACCTGAAATCTATGTAATTTTACTAACAATTGTCACCCCAATAAATTAAAAATAAATAAAAAAAAAAAAAAAGAAGACAAGGTAGCAGAGATCACCCAAATGGAACAACAGAAAGAAAAAAGAAAAGAAAACAATGAGGATGGCCTAAGAGACCTCTGGGATAACATCAAGTGCAACAACATGCGCATCATAGGAATACCAGAAGCTGAAGAGAGGAAGCAAGGGATTGAGAACATATTTGAAGTAATAATGTCCGAAAACTTCCCCAACCTGATGAAGGAAACCAACATACAAGCCCAGGAAGTGCAGAGAGTTCCAACCAGGATAAACCCAAACAGGTCCACACCAAGACACATTATAGTTAAAATGGCAAAGGTTAAAGACAAAGAGAGAATCCTAAAAGCAGCAAGAGAAAGACAAGAGGGTTACATACAAGGGAACTCCCATAAGACTATCAAATGACTTTTCTACAGAAACATTGAAGGCCAGGAGGGAGTGGCAGGAGATACTCAAAGTGATGGAAAACAAAGGCCTACAACCTAGATTGCTTTATCCAGCAAGGCTATCATTTAAAGTTGATGGAGAGATAAAGAGCTTTCCAGAAAAAAATAAGCTAAAGGAATTTATTACCACCAAGCCAGCATTGCAAGAAATACTAAAAGGACTTCTGTAAATAGAAGAAAGATCAAAACAACCTAACTACAAATTTAAAAATGGCAATAACTATGTACCTATCAATAATCACTTTAAATGTAAACGGATTAAATGCTCCAATCAAGAGACATAGGATGGCTGACTGGATAAGAAAGCAAGACCCTTGTATATGCTGTATACAAGAGACTCACCTCAGAACAAAAGACACACACAGGCTAAAAGTGAAGGGTTGGAGTAAGATATTTCATGCAAATGGAAATGAGAAAAAAGCTGGAGTTGCAATACTTATATCTGACAAAATAAGACTTTAAAATGAAGAACATATTAAAAGATAAAGATGGGCACTATAAAATAATAAAGGGATCGATCCGACAAGAGGACATAACCCTAGTAAACATCTATGCACCCAACATAGGAGCACCTAAATATATAAAACAGGACTGACATAAAGACAGAGATCAACAGTAACACTACCATAGTAGGGGACTTCAACACACCTCTGACAACAAGGGACAGGTCTTCCAGACAGAAAATCAATATGGAAACAGCAGCCTTAAATGATACACTGGACCACTTGGATCTAATCGATATTTTCAGAACATTTCACCCCAATGCTGCAAAATACACGTTTTTCTCAAGCGCACATGGAACATTTTCCAAGATAGACCATATGTTAGGCCACAAAACAAGTCTTGATAAATTTAAGAAAATTGAAATCATACCAATTGTCTTCTCTGATCACAATGCTATGAAATTAGAAATGAACTACAGGAAAAAAATGGGAAGACACACCAATTCATGGAGGCTGAATAACTTATTACTAAATAATGAATGGGTCAAGCAGGAGATCAAGGAAGAAATCAAAAGATATCTCGAGACAAACGAAAATGAAAACACGACGACCCAAAATCTATGGGATGCCGTGAAAGCAGTCATAAGAGGGAAATTCATAGCTTTGCAGGCCTACCTAAAGAAACAAGAAACATCACTAATCAACAGTTTATCTTCACACTTAAGGGATCTGGAAAAAGAACAGCAAAATAATCCCAAAGGGAGCACAAGGAAGGAGATAATAAAGATCAGAGCAGAAATAAATGAAATAGAAACCAGAAAAACAATACAAAAGATCAATGAATCCAAGAGTTGGTTCTTAGAGAAGATAAAATTGACAAACCTTTAGCCAGACTCATTAAAAAAAAGAGAGAGAGGACCTAAATTAATAAGATCAGAAATGAAAGAGGAGAAGTGACAACGGACACCTCAGAAATACAAAAAGTTTTAAGAAATTACTATGAGCAACTATATGCCAACAAATTTGACAATCTGGAAGAAATGGACAATTTTCTAGAGGCGTAAAACCTTCCAAGGCTAACTCAAGAAGAAACAGAAAACCTGAATAGACTGATTACCACCAGGGAAACTGAATCAGTAATCAACGATCTCCCAACAAACAAAAGCCCTGCACCAGATGGCTTTACAGGTGAATTTTACAAAACGTTCAAAAAAGAATTATCACCTATTTTCCTCAAGCTCTTCCAAAAAGTCCAGAAGGAGGGAAGACTCCCAAACACTTTTTACGAAGCCACTATCACCCTGATCCCAAAATCAGACAAAGACACCACAAAAAAAGAAAACTACAGGCCGATATCTCTAATGAACACAGATGCAAAAATCCTCAACAAAATATTAGCGAACAGAATTCAGCAATACATTAAAAAGATCATACACCATGATCAAGTGGGATTCATCCCTGGTATGCAAGGGTGGTTCAACATCTGCAAATCAATTAATGTGATACACCACATTAACAAAATGAAAAATAAAAATCACATGATCATATCAATAGATGCAGAAAAAGCATTTGATAAAATCCAACAGCCATTTTTGATAAAAACCCTTAAGAAAGTGGGAATAGAGGGATCATATCTCAACATAATAAAGGCCATATATGACAAACCCACAGCTAACATCATACTCAATGGGGAAAAGCTAAAACCATTCCCCCTAAGATCAGGAACAAGGCAAGGTTGCCCACTATCTCCGCTTCTATTCAACATAGTGCTGGAAGTTCTAGCCACAGCAATCAGACAAGAAAAAGAAATAAAAGGCATCCAAATTGGTAAGGAGGAAGTAAAATTATCATTATATGCAGATGATATGATACTATATAGAGAGAACCCTAAAGACTCCACCAAGAAGCTATTAGAGCTGATAGATGAATTTAGTAAAGTAGCAGGATACAAAATTAATATTCAGAAATCAGTTGCATTTGTATATACCAATAATAAAACATCAGAAAGAGAAATTAAAAAAACAATCCCATTTACAATTGCTCCAAAGACTATAAAATACCTGGGAATAAATTTAACCAAAGAAGTAAAAGATCTGTACTCAGAAAATTATAAGACACTGAAGAAAGGAATGAAAGAAGATATAAATAGATGGAAACACATATCATGTTCATGGATAGGAAGAATTAATATAGTTAAAATATCCATACTGCCTAAGGTAATATACATATTCAACGCAATTCCTATCAAACTACCTACGACGTTTTTCACAGAAATAGAACATATAATCCTAAAATTTATATGGGACCATAAAAGACCCCGTATAGCCTCAGCAATCTTGAAAAATAAGAACAAAGTGGGAGGTATAACAATACCTGACTTCAAATTATACTACAAGGCTACAGTAATCAAAACAGCATCGTACTGGCATAAAAACAGACACATAGATCAATGGAACAGAATAGAGAGTCCAGAAATAAATACATGCCTATATGGCCATTTAATCTACAACAATGGAAGCAAGAATGTACGATGGGGTAAAGACAGTCTATTCAATAAATGGTGCTGGGAAACCTGGACAGACACATGCAAAAAAATGAAGCTGGACCACCTCCTTACACCATATACAAAAATAAATTCAAAATGGCTTAAAGACTTAAATGTAAGATCTGAAACCATAAAATACCTAGAAGAAAATATAGGAAGAAACTTCACATACATTACCTGGAGTAAGATTTTTACTGATATATCCCCTCGCACGAGGGAAGTAAGAGAAAAAATAAACATGTGGGATTATATCAAACTAAAAAGTTTTTTCACAGCAAAGGAAACCATCAATAAAACAAAAAGGGATCCTACTGAATGGGAAAAGATATTTGCCAATGATATATCTGATAAGGGATTAATATCACAAATCTATAAAAAACTCACTCAACTCAACTCCAAAAAAACAAACGACCCAATTAAAAAATAGGCAGAGGAACTGAAGAGACATTTTTCTAAAAAGGACATACAGATGGCAAACAGACATATGAAGAAATGCTCAACCTCACTAACCATCAGAGATATGCAAATAAAAACCACAATGAGATACCACCTCACCCCGGTCAAAATGGCTATCATCAATAAATCAACAAACAACAAGTGCTGGCGCGGATGTGGAGAAAAGGGAACGCTGTGCACTGTTGGTGGGATTGCAGATTGGTGCAGCCACTATGGAAAACAGTATGGAGGTATCTCAAAAATCTGAAAATGGAACTACCCTATGATCCAGTAATTCCACTCCTAGGTATCTATCCGGAGAAATCCAAAACTCCAATTCAAAAATCTTTATGCACTCCTATGTTTATTGCAGCACTATACACAATAGCTAAGACATGGAAACAACCGAAATGCCCATCGGTAGATGACTGGATTAAGAAAATGTGGTACATTTATACAATGGAGTATTACGCAGCCATAAAGAAGAAAGAAATCTTACCATTTGCAACAACATGGATGGACCTAGAGAACATTATGTTAAGTGAAATAAGTCAGACAGAGAAAGAAAAGTACCATATGATCTCACTTATATGCGGAATCTAGAGAAAAGAATAAGTGAATGAACTAATCAGAAACAGTTTTGGAGACAAAGAGGAAAAACTGAGGGTTGCTAGATGGGCGGGGGGAATGGGGGTAAGGGGGAAGGTGAGGGGATTAGAAAACAATCAGTAACCACAAGATGGCTACGGGGTTTGAAAATTAATCTGGGGAACGTAATTTAGTGGTTACCAGAGGGTAAGGGGGTTGGGGGGTGGGAGATGAAGGTAAGGGGGATCAAATATATGGTGATGGAAGGAGAACTGACTCTGGGTGGTGAACACACAATATGATTTATAGACGATGTAATACAGAATTGTACACCTGAAATCTATGTAACTTTACTAACAATTGTCACCCCAGTAAACTTTAATTTTAAAAACAAGCTACACAGAAAAATAAATGAATAAAAGATGAATGAATGAATGCACTACTCATATTATAGAATATTATATATAGTTTAAAATGAATGAAGTAGATCTATGTGGCTACACTTGTTTAAATTAAACAAGCTGCAAAAAAAAACCAAATACATACACACACACACACACACACACACATATACATATATATGTATATATATTGGTGGCGAGCTATGGGCAAGGAAGGGGCAAGCTGTGGGGGGAGGTGATACTTTAGCTGTATCAAATATACGGTTATGTATCTATTTCTAAAAGATAATTCTGAAGCAACAATACCAAAATGTGAAATCTAAATGGGTGAAATGGATATTAACTTTATAGTTTCTTTGTACTTTTCAGCATATTTAAATTTTTACAATTTAAACTATTTTGTCATTTAAAAACATTTTATAAACTCTATACGTAGTTTCTTCATGACCTTAGTATGGGCAAATATTGTTCAATTTTAAGACACACAAGTTACTGACTACGAAAGAAAAATTTGTAAACTGTATTACATTATAATTGAAACCTCTAATTTATCCAAAAGATACTATTAAGGAAGACAAAAGGCAAACCAGGGAGAACATACTTGCAACACATATCTGACAAGGAACTAATACCCATAATATATAGAGAACTTCTTCAGTGAGGAAAAAAGCACATGACCCAATAGAAAAATGAACAAAAGACTTGAATAGGCACTTCAGAAAAGAGAATATCCAAATATTCAATACACGTATAAATGCTACACATGTAGTCATCGGGAGAATGCAAATTAAAAATGCTTCTACTACCAGAATGGCTAAAATGACAAAGAGAATACCAAACATTAGCAAAAAAATAAAAAAGAACAAATGAAATTCATACACTGTAGGTGGGAGTGTCAAGTTATATAAACACTTTGGAAAAGCCTGGCACTATGCGCAAAAGCCAAACATATGCATAGCCTAGTGTTCAGAGAAGCACCCTTCTTAATAGCGAAAAACTAAAAACAATTCCAATTATCTGTCAACAGTAGGATGGATAAATAAGTATAGTCTACTTATAAAATGGAATACTATGTAACAATAAGAATAAGCCAACTACAACTATTTGGCGCAATAGGGCTACAGCTCACAAATACAAAGCTGAAATAAAGAAGGCAGAGACAAAGTGAACATTTAGTTAGGTTTCCGAAGTTCAAAATACAAGCAAAAACTAATGTGTGATGTTAAGTCAGGAGAGTGGTTACCCTTGGGGCACTGTACCTGGTGAGGGGGCGCACAAAGAAGATTCTATTATTCTGGTAGTATTCTATTTCTTCATCTGGGTGATGGTTATACATGTGTATGTGAAAATTCAACAAGCTATACATTTATTTTTAAACTTAACTGTTCTTATGTGTTATACCTCAATGAAATTTACCAACAAAAACTACACACAGGAAAAAAACGGAAGAATGTATAAACTCAAAGTAGGGAAAACCTTTCTGTGATACAAAACCCGTAAGCCATAAATGATCAACAAATTCACCTATGTACATTTTTAAAAATACATGGCAAAAATCACAATAAGCAGTGTTAAAAGACCAACAACTATTAGACAAAATATTTACAATTTCTACAGTAAAGGGCAAAACCTGTAAGAAAAAATGTCCAACAACCCAAAAGAAAAAATGGGCAAAGGATATGAATAGACAGTTTGGAGAAAAGGAAATACAAATAACTCAAATGTATGAAAAGATATTCAATATCACTCACAATAACAAATAAAAATTAAACCTATAATGAATTCCATTTTTCACCTTTCAGATAAACACCCTGTGAGGAAACAGGTTTGTACACGGATAAACAGTACAACTTGATAGCATTTCTCTATATCCAAGACAAACGCACATAACCATTTGAAAAAGCAAGTCCACCTCCAGGAAATTACCCTATAGATACTTGCCAATGTACAAATTAATGTCTATAAAGTGAATAAATGTCAACTAATTGAGAATTGATTAAGTAAATCATGGTACATCCACACACTAGAATACTATGTAGTTTTAGGTTTTTTTATTAAAACAAAGAGCACTTTATGTACTGAAACAAAAAAGATGTACTGAAACAAAAAAGATCCCAAAGATCCCAAGTTATAATGTAGTTAAAAAAGGATAAGTAGAGAACAGTATGTAAGCATGCTAACTTCTTCACCATAAAAAGAAACTGATACACACATTTGCTTGTATATATGTATAAAATACCTTGAAAAAGATACCAAGAAGCTAATACTGTATTAGATCAAATCTAAAATGCCATCAATTATCTTGTAAGATGCACAATCATTTTATGGCCCAATTTTAAGTATTACCAATTAAATTATGACCATGTTTTATTATCATAGAATTATATTTTTACACTTAAAGGAGTGCCTTTAGATTTATATACAAGTATCATTTAATCACATATATGCTTATATAGAAAAATATTCGTAACATTTTGCCCAATTTGCTTTTATCTATTTCTATCTATATTTTAAAAATTTATTTCTTTGCACACACTAAATTTATTTTTACTCACAATTCTGTGAGTTTTGACAAATGCATAGAGTATAGCAACCATCACCAAAATCCGGATACAGAAGAGTTCTCTCATCCCCCCAAAATTCCGTGCGCTCTTCCTTTGTATTCGAGCTACCTCACTCCACCTAGTCCCAAACAAGCAGTGATTTATTCTCCATTCCCATAGGTTTCCCTTTCCCAGACTGTCATATAAAGGGACTCAGTCAATCTTTTGAGTCGGGCCTCTTTCACTTAGCGTAATGCATTTGAGATGCACCCATGCTTTCATGTGTATCAATCAGGAACTCGATTTAACTGAAAAAAAAGGTAATCCTTAGTTCAGAAGGCTTTATTAAACAATATTATATCTTTCTGATTAATCTTTTTGATCGGGTATTAAAGAGTTAAAGACACTTAAATGTAATTTTTATACAAATAAGATACATTATCAATGAAGACACAGGAATAGTCTTTAATATTGTCTTTAATCTTAAGGGCAGAAAAATCGTATGTTGAGGATGGTGTGACCTGAAGTGGGAAATTAGTTAAATTATTGATTATACTAAGCTCTGTGGCTCTATAAAACAAGGGCCATTCCCCTCTTTCGGAATAAGCTGCCACCTAACACAGTCACTGCTACATAAGTAATGCAACGCAGTTCCTACCTGATCATCATCTTCTACTACCACCAGCGTTAATTTATTCTTCTTAAAATCCAACCTGGTTATCTTGGGCCTGTAACAATATGAGAATAATGCCAGATTTCAAATAAATGTCCTCTAAATTAAAAAAAGAATTTGCTGTTACTTAAAGCATATTAATCATGTAAATTCTGAACTGAAAACTGGTAAGAGGGCAAACATGACCTGCACTGTCCATCAAAAAAGCCTCCGATCTAAGAAAAATAGTTAAAATAACAGGAAAAAAAATAGCATTTCAAAAGCAATACCACTACCAAAATTGATGCTGCACATTCACCAGGAATTACAAATGTTAAGCAAAAAAAAAAACAACGAAGAAATCCATATATACGTTTGTTTCATAGGCCCCCAACTATGGTATGAGATTCTCCACGCCTAGTGTCGAAGCAGCAGCACAGGAAATGGATACAGGAAAGACTATAAAGCCTTTTGAAATGTATAAAGGAAAACAGATTATTGATTAGGGCCTTCAACTCTATTTTCTACAGCAATTTCAGTTTGAGGAAATACATAATTAAAGAAATTTTTTTGAAACCTCACTTTGTGGCCCACTTTCCAATTCTATTTTCCACCTGTACTAAAATCCTAAACCACCTTGCACATTTGAATTCTGTACTTCTATGAACTGTAAATGTCAAAACAATGCAATTGTCACTGATTTTTAAATATAACTTACATAAAATATAACCATAAAACATAACTTGTTTACAAGATCTGTATGAAAATAGTAAGTAAAGAAGTGTAATACCTTAGGTGGAGGAGGGGGAAGACGGAGCACTTATTTAAGTGTAACAAATACTTACATGATGCCTACTAAGTGTCAGGTACTCTTCTAAATGTTTTACATGCCTTAATTCAACTGATTCTCACAACAAGCTTATGAAGTGGTATAAAAGACGCTTTCTTTCTCTCTCCACCTAGAGCATTTTCTGGCCATGAGGCATATTCCATCTGCCCACAGGGCAAGCTGGAAGTGTCAGAGAATTAACACTCAAGGACTGGGTAACTAAATACCCCAGCTCCCTCACCCATCAAGAGACAAATGACAAAGGTGTTTCTCTCCAGCCTCTCCTAGCAGGGACATCTGGATGCGAAAACAAATGAAATACTATCTTCAACATTTTAAGGCAAAATAGTTTTCAACCTAAAATTCAATTCTCAGCTCAATTTTCAAGAAAGCTTAAGAGAAGATTATACCATTTTAAGGCATCCAAGGATTCAAATAATTTACCTCCTACACTCTTTTCTAAGGCAGTTACTTGCGTATATACGTGTGTGTATACTCGTGTATATACAAATATAGACCCAGAAAAGAGATAGCAGCACTGGACAATGAGCTCTGAGAGGGTTTGAACAGGGCTGCATGAGAGAAGTCCTTCACAGCAGAACATCCAGAGACAGCTGGCACAGGACCACTACCTAGAAGGGGAAGAGTGCAGGCAAGCGAAGTGCCAGGAGAGAGGGAATGAGAGAGGGGGCTTATGTGTCTAGGCGATGGCATTCAGTAGCAAGGGAAGGAAGGGTCTCTGCATTAGCGAGCTCTGAAGGGTAGTAGTGGTTTGCAGTCCTTCATAGCGACAAGATTTGTCTTATGTATGGCTAGCAGTTTGCAGTGGCATATGCAAACCAGACAGGTTCTAAATAGTTAAAAACACACTCATTGGGCTATGTGTAAAACAAGTGTAAGAATTTGAGCTAACAGCCCTGGCACGCTGTGGAAGAAGTAAACAACATAGGGGCCAACATACAGGTGTCATCCTCAGCCCACATATATAATACCAGTACACTACTAAAGTCTGTACCCCACTTCTGACACAGACAATAATGTAAACAGTATTTCCTGATTTCTAGCTTTCAGGACCAACCAGACAAAACCTGAAGAACTTAATTACGGTCACGAAATCTAAGATGTCTATCCTTGATGTAAAAGTAAAACACAAATACAATGTAAAAGTTTGGATGATAGAAGTTGGGACACAGAAAGAGAAGCATAGCTTAAAAGGAGGGGTAAAAGAATTAATATCTTCCTTTTACACAATAAGGAGTAGGAAGTCAAGATTGTGGAACAAGAAATACTAAAAACAGTAACATAATTATATGACGGGAATTAAGTGCCCACGTGAACATTTAATACATATAGAAACGTGATATTTATATTAAAACATGTATTTTGAAATAACTTGAAACTAATGGAAAATATGGATAGAAGTTTTAAAAATTGCCTGTGAGGAGTGGAATTTGATTTCCAAATTCTATTTTATGTACTAACTTCATGTAAATGAAGTTATATGAAATTTTCTATCTACACATTAAAAAAAACCAAAACAATAGATATCTTTGACATTAACTCTGCTTACCAAAAAAATAAGCCAATTTTGGTCTCTCCTTCAAAAACAAGGACTCCTGTTGGGGTTAGTCCCAAGCTATAGTCATTTCCGTCTCTAGCCTAATTTAAGGAAAGGAAAATGTGTTAGCTTTATTTGCATAAAACAGGTTTCACATTTTCAAGCAACTGTTTAATTTTATTTTTACATTGAATTATATTAATTATATACAGGTAATATTAATATGCAAGGTTTTTTTTAACAATTACAATATTCAAAATAACATTCTCAGGGTTATTCATGTATACATTTAATTTGCAGAAAGTGTTGAGGTATGTCTTTACTGAAAATAGTTATACTCCCACTACAAAGAAAGTTCTTTCCATATTCTTCCCATATTCTACTCAACACTTAAATCACAAATTAAAACACACACAAAAAACTGTCTTTGTGGGAAAATTTAGCTACTTAAACTGAAAGTAACTTAAGTCACTATGCAAGTTATAATACAGCAGCTTACCAAAGTCGTCTTAAGTTACAAATTTTCAACTTCGCTTCCTAAATTATTTTAATTTTTTATAGAGCTTACTCAGCTTACATGATATAAAATTATACGAATATGACGTGAAAGGATAAAAAGTGGTTTAAAAAAAACTACAAAAAAAAGAAACAGCTTAAAAGAACATACATACCTTTTTTGGAGATTTTGGTTGTTTCTCTTCTTTCTTATAATCAACCTTTATGTGACACTCACACATCTACAGTACTCACCGCCAGCCCATGCAACCTCCACGGCCTCTCTCATATTGAAAAATTCCATAGTCACCTTGAATCTTGAAGGAATACGGTTTTTAAAAAGTATCACAACACAGTGCTTACCTTGACCACATGCATATCAACCCCATACATTTCTAGCCATTTGGCTTTATTCAAATAATTGGTTTCAGCTTGTGCTGGTGTCTGACCTCTGAAATAAAAAATAACAATTTTAAAAACAATAATATATGTAAAATGAATTCTATACCAAGTATAGAAATAGAAGAAAACAAATATGAAATCACTATTATGGTGATGTTAAAGAAAGTGTGATCAAATGTCAAGTACCTGTATTCCTTCCATTTCTCAAAAATAGCCAGCTCCATCTCTTCAGTCTGAATGGGCAGGAACCTGAACTCAGATACAATCTCAGGACTGTGTTCAGCAAGATCATAGTCACCAAGTTCAGCTGCAAACGTAAATTTCACCCAGTTATATTTAGGTAATAACTTTATTTCCTGCTGAATCTTTCTTCAAAACCAATTTTATTAATAAATATTGCTAGTATTAGAAAGATTCTTTCTTAAACAACCAGGAATTCATAATACCCAAACCATTCCCAAAAATAAATCTAGCTTAGACTAACGACTTATCTGTCTATACACACAAATTACATATTTGTGGTTGGTGGTGTATTTCCAATTAAATGTCTTTGATTTACTCATACTTTATAATGCTTAGCCTTTGAAAACCTCTTTCTAGACTTCCACAGAGAAATACCTTTTCACCTTATAATGAATAAATAACAGGATTTGTCAATCCTTAACAATTAGCTGGCATCTTTAAGAATCTAATATGCACAGAACATGACATCATATACCACTACAAGACACCAGTGGTCTCTGTCCTCCTGGAACTTTGGATTACGAATCTTAAAGAACTAACAAAGAGTAACTGCTAAAATTTGGGGAGAAGGAAAGCAGTAGGAAAAGAACTAGACAATGCACAAACATTTATGTACTCATCTGTGGTTATCCCTGAACTGTGGGTCTGGGGAAGAAGGGGAAACATTCTAATTTTCTACACTTTATAATGTTTTCCCTTAAAAGAACATTTTACTCATATTTTTCCATTTTTATAAAAAAATCTAGCTGTGGAGAGAAAAAATATACATGAGAATTACCTTGAGATAATAAAAATGGTGATAACATTATTTATTGAGCACCTTGGAAAATATTATTGCACTGCTTTATTGCTGAAGAAATTGCTCTTCTGTTTGGGACTACAATGTCTTTAAGAAGCGCCAAATCAAATCTGCTACATAATCATATCCAGGATATATACTACAATGGTACAGCAAAATTGAACTTGTGAGTGTGAGGAAAAGCTAATAAAAATTATTCTAATAAAACATAAAATCACATATGAGAAACAAGGAGCTCTTTTTATGAAGATGGAAGCAACACTTCAGCAAATTTATTCTTAAAGACTTTAAGAATTAATAGAATTTGGTAAATTACCAGACATGGGACAAAGAGACATATAGGACGTAACATGAAATTTGGAACAATCCTAATTAATGGCACCACTTTTGATTAAAGAGCAAGTAAGAAAGAAATTTTATTTAGGAATAAAATGTAAGTAGGGTTAAGAGATAATATAACAGTCACATGCATGAATCAAGCAGTAAGTACTTAGTGAGCACTACTTTGAACAGTGTTTTGTTAAATACACAAAAATGTATAAAAACCGTATTTTTCAAGAAGCATATACTTTGCCTATCATGAAAATTACACGAGACAAAGACAGACTATAAGATGAAATAAATGGTGCAACACAGATATTGGAAATGACAGCGTTTCAGTAGATCCAAGTTTTAGAATTAACAACATATAGGAATTTTTAAAAACATAAAAAATGCTTTCAAGAAAGATGCAGACAACTTTTGATCATTACAATGCTAGATAGAGGAATATCATTTTTCCCAACTAGTAACCAGTTGACAGTCAGCAAATGAAAAAAGTTTTAATTTTAAAGCCAGACTAGGACAATGGACGGAGGTAGGTAGATAACAATTTATATTAGTGGCACATTTTTGAAGTACAGAAATCTCCTCCTGTCACTAACTTGTCTATCAATAGGAAAATAGGCTTTCTTAAATAGTGGAAGCACAAAATGAGCAAAATATTAGATTTACCATAAAATGTTAAATATTTAGTCATTATTATCTATACAATGGCAAATAAATACTACTGATCTAAGAGGGGTTGAGGATAAATATGGAAATCACTCCTCAAAAAGCATAAATTATAATCAGAATATTTATTTCCATTTTATGAACAAAGATTGAAATTATAGTTTTACTAAAATGTCAATTTTTCAGAAGAAAATGCTTCAGTTTAACCCTATTTGATCAGTGTAACAAGGTACCAAAAAAATGAGTTTTTTATTAATCTCATTTATTGGAAAACTCTTTTTTTATCCTTTAAAATAACCATTGAGAACTTTTAAACACTCTAAGTATTTCTTTCATGGATTCATTTAAGAGTAAGACTTAATGCAACCATGTGGCTATTGCAATAACTTACTAATATATTAATGTACTCTCTTTAAGGAGAAAAATTAGCTGAGGGTCCAGTTATAACATTTATTGAATAATCAAGGAGACAGCAATTTTTGTTTGAAAACATTATAGATGGAAAGGGAGTAAACAAAATAAAAGGGAAGAAAAAAAGGTAATGTTCTAAAACAAGTGTAAAGATAAGTCAGAGTTGGATACTGATACAAATTACACAAAAACAGTGCTGTTTCTCTTCTCGCACATCACTTTGAATCTTTTGAAATTCTCTAATTGAACACACACTAGAGGAATTATGCTTTACTCCCAATAGTCAACATGAAAATTGCTTACCTTGAAGATTATAAGCTGCCAACTGAACTGCTGTATCAAAAGGACATTCTAATCTGAAACCAAAACACAAATTTGTTTAAACAAGTCAATTTTACAGCCTTCATTTTAAGATAAATGGAAATACATACTTTATGTTGACCATTTATTTTTCATAATTAACTACGAATTTATTTTTCGAAAACATTTTTCAACTACTCAAAAAAACGTGTTTACCTTAAGCAACTAATACTCACTTTCCACTGAGAATATCTTGTTTTAACTGAAGAACAAATAAATACCTAAGAAAAACAAAAGGCACAAATTTAACTAAACAGAACAATCTACTGCAAAAATAATCCTACCCTTCTAATTTGAGAAGAAACATTCTTATAGAATTTTATCCACAATAAAGTCTGTGGGGGGGAGGGGAAGGAGGCAATAAGTATCAGGATGGTAGCATGTCCACAAGGTAACGGCAAGAAACGATAGGCCACGAAGTACAGTACAGACAAAAGGTTTAAGGCAAATTACTGAGAACGAGCTCTGTGAGCTGAGTTAACTTTACTCTGACAACGCAGCGACCTCCTATGTGAGGGGATACAAGCATGTATATAACTATAGACTATAACTATAATGTCATTGGCAGAATAGTCAAGAGGAAATCAGTAGTTTACTCACTAAATAGTATGTTGAATGAGTCATGGATTTGCAATACAGTCAATGAAAAAGTACCAAGGAGGCAGGAAAAAGTAAAAATGAGTATATATAACCTACTTCAAGCTTATCCAAAACTATTCAAATCAGAATCCAACATTTTTCATTAATCAATGGCACTTAATAGGTAAACAAAATCAGAAGCCAACTAAAATAACCTCCCAGTGGCCAAAGATAGATCATTTTGAACATCAATAAACATAGCACTAATGTATTGAAACACATCAGTCTTTTAAAAAAATCCATCATTTGATAATGATACTTAAAAAAAAGAACTCACTAGTTACCTTTGGAGGACGCTAGGGAACCAACTCTTTATTTTGAAAACTGATAAAGGAAAAGAATCTTATACGAAAAAGCACTGTCCCAAAATGAAATTGTCTGAAGTCTTGTTACCAGGGACAAGAAATCCATTTCATTAGCTGTCTATAAACTGAAAGAATTATAAAGACAATATCCTAATATTTTAGCTAGCCTGACCAAACTTTAACTGTGTACAACTCTAGATAGTGGTCTTACCGGGTTAGCTCTTCACGAAGATTATTTGGTTCTGAGGAATAAAATTTAACTCGAAAATGCAGACAATAGGGTGAACCAACTGCCAAAAAAAAAAAAAAAGCTTTAATTTTTTTCATAACTACTTAAATAGTAAGAATTTTCAGTCAGTAAATTTGTCAAAATCCACTAAAGTGGGGACAGAAGATAACAGGTTATTATGACAATATTTCAGGTTATAATGTAGGCTTGATTAAACCTAACACAAAAAGATGAATCAATAGTTTTTTTAAATGTACCAACCATCACATAGCAATCTGTCCTCCCAAGAATAGATAGCTCTAAATTAATTCTAACAGTTCAGGGCCAAATACATCAAATAAAAAGTCCTGACTGTGCAATCTAACAGCCCTGAAACTCTGCGGAGCTGTATTTCTTGAGAGCACAAAGGAATGCCTGTTATTAATTGCCCATGGCAAATCCTCCCACACACTTTCCAATTCGCTTCACCTACTCTGATAACCTCTATATTCTCAGTTATCCCATTATTTTGTAAAGACAAGAGTTGGGGTGCCTTGAAAACTGTTACCACACAGGACAACATGGATTATGCACTGAACACTGGTATTTTCCCGACTACTGCTAGGAATAACACTGATATTTTATGTGACTGCCTCATTTCACTATTCTTAATTTTTTAAAAAAAATTACAACCTTAAAGTCTCAAAATATTTTCTAGAGCAGGGCACATGGCAAAAAGGAAAATTCTAACATAAGAAATTACTAAATAAAAGTTAAGCATCTCATGGGTACTCAATCTCATTTGCAAACTGTAAGCCTTACTCTTGGAAACAAACTGTAAAGCACTTGAATATAATTACCATCAATCCTATATAACTTAGGGTCAGTACAGGAGATTGAAGTTGCTTTTAGAAAGTAGAGATGCTAAGAAATTCATCTGAAACATGAATTTCTTATGTCCTCACTGATTAGGAATCAGTTATTAATATATAATTGTATATAATTCAATTTCCTTTTTTCCCACAGTTTTTTTCAACTTACTTTTAACTTGCTTTTTGATGCTCTTTGTACTATCCAACCAATGCTGAAAACAAAAACAAAAATTAATCAGTTTTCCAGCAGATGACAAAACTTAACATTTTAATTATTAAAAGTTCATTTTCATCATGCTTTTATTGATAACCACAAGGAAATATTTCATGAGAAAAAGATGAGAGTGGAAATGAGAGGGCTATTTAACTAATATCCCCATGAAACTTACGCATGATGCAGATGAGCAAAAAAAGACCTAAAACCAGATCTATGACTTCTGAAAACATTACCTTTGCTCTCTCAGCAACAAAGATGACATTCTAAATTTTGCCCTTGGTTTTCCTCAGTTCTTAGGAAAAAATGACTTTCAAAACTTAAAATTAAACAGAAGGCATCCTCATATTCCAGTGCCTGATTCATTATTAAAATAAAAATGTAAGATTTATTCACAGATCATAATCCCAAATTAAGTAAAATAACAATGTGACATATTTATTACAAAATAGACACTATTC
Organism: Rhinolophus ferrumequinum; assembly: GCF_004115265.2. Taxonomy (NCBI): domain Eukaryota; kingdom Metazoa; phylum Chordata; class Mammalia; order Chiroptera; family Rhinolophidae; genus Rhinolophus; species Rhinolophus ferrumequinum. The sequence goes on along the minus strand of NC_046291.1, from coordinate 91,014,426 downwards.
AGAAGAGCTTGCACAATAAAATTATATTTTTCTCATAACCAAGGCCATATCTATTAAATGAAGCAGTCTTTGCTCCTTTGTTTTACAAATAAAAAATGTTAACATTGTGACTAGCAGACTTCTGGTTTCATGAATAACAGCCTTTGATTTCTGTAACCTCTTCACTCTGAAATGTCCTTAACACACAGACCTGAGAACCAATTCCAGAGACTTCCACTGATAAACCCATTGCCAGAGCTCACTTCCTTTTATTAATCCCTTTACACCACCAAGTCCTAACAGTGACAGGATGCACGCACCCCACTAAGATATACATAGGTAATTATGTTCTCTCCAGCATGCTTACAATTCCAAGCACCCAAAAAGAAAGGACTGCTCTTTTGCTCACTAGTGCAGAGCTAAGGAATCCAGTTTCAGAAGTCCAGATAGAAGAGTGGGTAAACAAGGCTGCATTGTTAACAGACTTGTTACAGTTTGCTTTTCTTGCCAATTATTTGCCTAGCCTCTTCTCTCCAGGCTCTCCCAAGATCTAACAGTGAAATTCACAGAACTAGCAGTATGCAAAGTACTTCTGCACATTGAAGATGGTCAGTAAACATTTCAAAAAGCAATGAAATAGTATACAATATTTTCTCTAGATTCCATGTGTGTAGGCTATTTCGCTTTTTAATAAATTCAGTTGGACATGCACTTTTAAGCATATTTCAATCTAGCAAATGTTCAGTTTATACAGACCTCCATTTATAGAATGCTAGGCTAGCCACCAGGCAAGAACACAATTCAATCTACTTTGTATTACAAAAGATTTCAGTCTAGGAGAGCAAAAATTCCACCTACCATGGTCAAGCCCAACAAGCCAATATCCAAAAATCCCAGATTTAATTGTGCAAAATACCTAATACAGTCTGATGCCGATCAACTACTGGGTGTGAAATCAAATTAGTGCTCATGCTCCAGATTGTTTTCTCCCCACAACTATGGATAGGGGAGCTGCCCTATCTTCAGGTTTTATCTAGCATGTTTCCCCGAAAATAAGACCTAGCCAGACCATCAGCTCTAATGCGTCTTTTGGAGCAAAAATTAATATAAGACCTGGTCTTATTTTACTGTAAGACCGGGTATAATATAACATAATATAATGTAATATAATACCCGGTCTTATTTTACTTATGTAAGACCCGGTCTTATATTAATTTTTGCTCCAAAAGACGCATTAGAGCTGATGGTCCACCTAGGTCTTATTTTCGGGGAAACACGGTATTATAACCTGCAATGATTTAACAATTTTATGGCTGGTCACCTGGGCAGTCTCTTGTAGCCATGGTTAGGGAGGTTCTTATGCACAATGAGTGCAAATGAACACAACCTTTTCAGGAGGCAATCTGACTATGCCTTAAAAGTAACTATGTGTCTCTGACTCAACAATTCTACTTCTAGAAACCATTGTCAATGTGTGCAAATTTACCTACAAGGAATCATCTTGTTTCCACGAAAATAAGACGTAGCCAGATAATAAGCTCAAATGTGATCTTTTGGAGCAAAAATTAATGTAAGACCCAATATTATATTATATTATACCAGGTCTTATATTAATTTTTGCTCCAAAAGACACATTAGATCTGACTGTCCGGCTAGGTCTTATTTTCGGGGAAACACGGTATGTCAGAGAACGTTAAGACAACCTATATATCCAACAATAGTAAACTGGTTAAATAATGTATTTCAATATGATAGAACACCACACAACAATTTAAATGAATGAAAGCAATACTTAAGGATTTGAAAAATTACTTAGAATATATTGTTAAATTTTAAAAGGCAGGTTATAAAATACAAATTATTTTGTCAAAATGTACAAATTTGTATACATAAAATGTATTTTCTTTTGGACTAAGACAATCTATAACAAAACAGTAACCAATGTTATCTGAGGTAGTTAAGATTGTTGGTGATAATTTTTCCTTGTTGTTTCCTGTAATTTCAATTTACTCTACCATGAGCACAGACTGAAAACAATCATGAACCCCTTTATTTTACTATTTTATATAATATACTCACACAGTTTTATTTTTTGGCAATATTTAAAGGTATATGGCAAACAGTCCCTTCAAACCCTGCAATAAGCACCCCCACCATATACCTAATTTCTATCACCACATGCTCACCCCATCCCCCTCAAGGTGTTAGCGGTTTCTGATTCCTTCCCGAGTTTCTTTAAACAAAGAAGAAAAAAAGTGTGTGTGTGTGCATGCGCGTGTAAGTGTGTGCTGGTAAAGAGTAAAAAACATTAACAATAGACGGAAAATCAACAGGCTAAATATAAATTTTGACAGAATAAACCTTGAGGCGTATAAAGGAAACATTAATACCAGATAATACAAGATAGACCATTTATTACTTCAAGAACAACCTAAAGTCCTTCTTAAATAGTTATGTTAAATTTCTTCCAGTTTAAGAAACTTAGGGCTAGTCTCCTAAATACTCCTTTAATCTCTAATTTGTACCCTACTATTTTTCAAGAAGCACATTAAACATAAAATCATCCCAGTGAGATAAAAAATCAGAGTTTTCTCCCAAGTAGGCATTTTAATATCTTTTCTACCTGCATGTAATAACTTCTAGTATCTGCACTCTTAAAACAACCCAAAATTCAGATGAAGCATCAAGCACATTTTAAAATGAAAATTTAGGAGCTGGGGGAGTTCTGAGTGACATTCTTCTGGGGAAGGTCTGAGTTCATGTTTGTATATTCTCCGGTCTGTTTTCTTTCATCTCCTCCACATTCCAAGCCCAGGGACTGGAAAATTCAGAGCTCAGAGACAGGCACTGATAGTATTTCCCTTGATTCAGGACCTTTAGGAGTTGAGTTGAAATTACATTAAAAGATAAAGGTGAGAACATACAGATATAGATTCTTGGATGTTTAGTGCGAAACTAATATTAGGTTCTCTTTCCTCATGGTCGTTTAAAAAGGAAACAAACCCCCTTCTAATCTCCTACTTTTAAAGTTTGGTTGATAAACTTATCAAAGGATGTACAAAGCCACATTTATTTCCATTCTATTACACTGGGCATGAAAGAACAATGATTGACTTGTATGTCTTAAAATACAAATAATATGCAATCACAAACACAACAGATACAACTAAACCAATCAAAGACTCACCTAGGGAACTTCCAAAACACTAACATACACACACCCTCATCCCAGCCCCTATAGCCAAACGGTCTGTAAACATCTCATCAAATGACTGAGCCCTGGCTTCTTACTGCCTACATGGCTCTGCTGAAGAAAGACACCAGTACTTCTCAAAGAGCAAAGAGCTTAAGGCAGAGAAATGCTAACCATCTTTAAAAACAATTGCCTCTGCAAAAAATACTTCTGTGAGGAAGAGGCTTATGCTCTGAATTAAAGATTTGTTTTGAAGTAAATTTTAACATTTTAAACAGTTAACAAAATGTTTTTAAAAATCTATATGAAAACAGGACCAATATATTGCATTGCTGAAATCTAACTGAAAGCATTTCAATTTGGTCTAGATTCCATTATAAATTCTTCCTGGGTGATTACCTTTTTGGCGTTGGTGTGTTATAAGAAATTCCAATGAAGACTGGGATGAGCCATTAAAATATATTTTCCACTGTGCCTTTCTGTGCATTACTAGTATACTCTTTTAGGATTCTTGCAGAAATGCAGGTAAGTTAGGCAGATTATGTATTCACTCTCCAGAAATATATTCTCTCTCCAGAAATAAAGCACATAATCTATTTTGGAAATATCCTATTTTACAAATCTATTTTGGAAATACCCTTTTTTACAGATCCTCCTATTTAGCAAATGTGTCTGTTACAATATATACATATATATTTAGCATACACATATTTATTTCTATATATTTTTCATTTCCCACTACTTTATGGAATCCTATTGTTGTGTTAACTTCTCAGTTACAATCCAATCCACTCATGTGCCAACAGTGAAATTATTACATCCTCCTTTCTAACCTTTATAACTTCTATAACTGCATTTGCTGGTACTATTATGAAATTAAACAGCATTGGTAATAATGGGCGTCTTTGTCACCTTCCTGTCTTTAGTATGAATGCTACTAATTGTTTCTCTATTAACCTATGGTTACACCTTTTTTAAATAATAAAAATCAGTATAGAAAGAGAGTAGAACCACTGAACAAGCAACAGATCTGTTCTTCATAGGTGCTGCCTGTTGGGCCACCTGTCTGCCCAGCACCCACCACCACCCTTGAATATGGACACACCTTTCAAAGGTTGGCTAGATATACATAGATAGAAATGTTGATTGCATACAGGCCAAAGTTCATTAGGTTTATTCAAGGTGCTATGGGGCTAGGAAGAAGAGGCTTAATAGGACACAAAACAAACAAACAAACAAACAAAAAATCACATAAGAATGCTAGAGTATTATTACCTACCTGCACAACCTCAGATGAGTGAGGTCAGCAAACCACACTGGCAGCTTACCACATCATGCCTACAGTACGTGAAATAGCTGAATTCTAAACCTGGAACAAGAATTGCCTCTTGTCTTAGCTCAATGATCTTGGCTTTGCTATCAAGGGGATATACTGTTGCAGCCTCCAGGTTTGTACTCTTAAAACATTTACTCAGTGTTCCACTAGACAAGTGTTTTCTAGCTCTCAGCTTTGGATTTAACACCTCTATTTCCGTTTGTGCCGAGTACTGTCTTTAAAATTAAATGCCATACTGTACATGTGTGGGGGCAAGGGATATATGGGAAATCTCTGTACCTTCCCCTCAATTTTGCTGTGAACCTAAAACTGCTCTAAAAATAGTCAGAATTTAAAAATAAACATGGATTAACCAAGAAAAAAAAATTAAATGCCATAGACTTCAACTAATCAAGTTACTCATCTTTCTTCTGTGGTAAAGATTTCAATCTTATTGAATGTAGCTTCACTTAAGTGTATGATAAAGCAACAACAGCATAAATGAAGGGTTAACCTGTTCCGAACTGGCACACATCACATCAAATCACATTCCATTGCCAAAATCAACTGAGCAAGAAAAGTATAATCCCCAGCAGAAGCAGGAAACAAACAATCCCATGACAGAACATGTACAAATAAGTTATATCAACTGATTCTGAATCATCCTTGCATTTCTGAGAAGAAACGTCACCTGATGATAACGTATTATTTATACTTTCAGTACGCTGCTGAATACAATGTGCTGCCATTTAGGATTTTTACACAGAAAACAAGAGAAGTTTAAAATATTATATAAAACAAACCAATAAAAGCTATCGAGTCAATTTGCCAAAAAGGCAAACGATAATTACTACTGACATGTTCAAGTTCTTTTTCTTTTACCAAATATTAAGAGAAATGCCACCTATGTTTTGCTTTTTCTGAAACATAAGTGCCTACAATCTAGGTAACTCATTCCTCTTGAAAAACCAGATTGGAGCAGTTACAATTCTAAGTTCTAATTATGAACTTTGCAAAACTTCACCAAACAGAGGTCACAAACATATAGGTCAGAAGGTTGAATCTTGGTCCAGAGACATGTTTTGTTTGGCCCACACTAGATTTTTCTTGTTCTTTTAAAATTAATTTTATTGGGGCCAGTGGCTCAGGCAGTTGGAGCTCCATGCTCTTAACTACGAAGGCTGCCGGTTCGATTCCCACATGGGCCAGTGGGCTCTCAACCACAAGGTTGCCAGTTCAATTCCTTGAGTCCCGCAAGGGATGGTGGGCAGCGCCCCCTGCAACTATGACTGAACACGGCACCTTGAGCTGAGCTGCAGCTGAGCTCCCGGGTGGCTCAGTTGGTTGGAGCGCATCCTCTCAACCACAAGGTTGCCGGTTTGACTCCCACAAGGGATGGTGGGCTGCGCCCCCTGCAACTAGCAACGGCAACTGGACCTGGAGCTGAGCTGCGCCCTCCACAACTAAGACTGAAAGGACAACACTTGAAGTTGAAGAGCACCCTCCACAACTAAGATTGAAAGGACAACAACTTAACTTGGAAAAAAGTCCTGGAAGTACACACTGTTCCCCAATAAAGTCCTGTTCCCCTTCCCTAATAAAATCTTAAAAAAAAAAAATTTTATTATGAAATATTCACAGAAAGTTGCAATGATAATAGCAAGAGGTCCTGTGTGCCCTTCCCCCAATGCTTACATCTTACATTACTATAGTAATGTATTAAAATCAAGAAACTGACATTGGTACAATGTGTATACAGTAAGTACTCATTTAACATTGTTAATAGGTTCTTGAAAACTGTAACTTCAAGCAAAATGATGTATAATGAAATCAATTTTATCATAACCTGATTCATATAAACAAGAGTTAGTTCCCACATACTTAGTTGTGGTCACAAAAACCTCACCAAACTTCTAAATAAAGACCCCAAGCACTTCTAATATTAAACACTAAAGTATATGTGAGGTATACATACACTTAAGAAAGATTAATAAAAACAAGTAAGATAATTATTTTCCAACATGCTTATTCCAGTTCAGGGTCTCAGGTAGCCAGAGCCTGTCCCGGCAGCTCAAGGCAGGACCGCACCCTGGACAGGACGCCCGGGCATCGCAGGGTGTGTTCACACACATCCACACACACTCACTGAGACTGGCACAAGTTAGACACACCGGTTCACCCAACGTGCACAGCTTTAGGATGTGGGAGGAAACCGGAGTACCTGGAGGAATCCCACACAGACAAGGGGAGAAGGTGCACACTCTACATAGACAGTGGTCCCGGCTGGCGGTTGTTTTTATTTTTTTAACTCGTCAATATTAGAATGAAATGATATTATGAGGACGTGCTGTATACAGTTCATTTTACCAAACGTTTAGATTCCTGTAACTAAGGCCACAATGAAGAGAAAGTATTCTATTATCACAAAGAATGCTCTCATATTACTCCTTTACAGTCAGACCCACCCGCTACCTCCAATATCCTTACACCCTCGCAACCATTCATTTGATCTCCAGTTCTATAATTTTGTTATTTCAAGAATGTTATATAAATGGAATCATATAGTATGTGACCTCTTAACATTGCCTGTTTTCACTCAGCATAATACCCTTGAAATCCATCTAAGTTGTGTATCAATAGATTTTTTTCTTTTCTATTACTGAGTAGTACTCCACGGTATAACAGTGCCAGTTTGTTTAATTATTTACCTACCATAAGACAGTTTGAGTTCTCCAAATTTTTTACTATTATAAATAAGGTTGCTATGAACAATCATGCACAGCATTTTCTGAGGAAATAAGTTATCATTCCTCTGGGATAAATGGCCAGGCATATAATGCTGAATCATATGGTAAGTGTATGTTTAGTTTTTTCAGAAACTGCCAGATCATTTTTCATAGTGGCGCGCTCCCATTTTTACGTTCCCGAAACCAATACATGAGAGATCCTGTTTCTCCACATCCTCAGAAGCACTGAGTTGTCACTATCTATTTTAGCTGTTCTAACAGATGAGTAGTGATGCTCTCATCAAGACCTTAATTTGCATTTCCCTTTTGTCTAGTGACGTTTAACATCTTTCGTGTGTTTATTTGCCACATGTATATCCTCTTTGTTAAAATGTCTCATGTCTTTTGTCCATTTTCTAATTGGATTGTTTTATTTTCTAATTGTTGAGTTTAGGAGTTCTTCATATATGCTACGTATGAGTTCCCTGTCAGATACTTGGCTTGCAAAGACGCTCTTAACAGGGTCTTTCCAAAAACAAATGGTTCTAATTTTCATCAAGTTCATTTTATCAATTTAAAAAAAAAAAAAAAAAAGACCGTGTTTTTGATGTCATGTCTAATAATTCTCTAAGTCCTAGGTCCCAAAGATTTTCTCTTGTGCATTTTTCTCTAAGTTTTATAGTCTTGCATTTTACATTTGGATTCATTGTCTATTTTAAGTTCATCTTTGTACAGATACACGGTTTAGGTCAGGTTTGGATTTTTTTTGCCTGATAACCAATTGCTCCAGCATCACTATTGAGACTATACTTCTTCCACTGAATTACTTCGGTGTCTTTGTCAAAACTCTGTTGTTCATACTTGTGTAAGGCTATTTCTGGGTTCCCTATTTTGTTCCATTAATCTGTGTGTCTGTGGCTCTGCCAATACCACACAGCCTTGATTACAGTAGTTACCAAGTAAGTTTTGAAGCTGGGTAGAGCAATCCCTCCCACTTTATTTCTCTTTTTCAAAATTCTATTCTAGTCTTTCCATAAAAGTTTTAAAATAATCCAGTCTACATCTATAAAAAGTTTGTGGGAATTTTGATACAAATTGGATTAAAATTCTGTATCAATTAAGGAAGACTGACATCTTTACTTTGTTGTCTTCTAATCCATGCACATGGTATGTATCCCCACTTATTCAGCTCTTTTTTATTTCTTTCATTAGCCACATTTTCAAAAAGTTTTAACCAATTTTTTTAAAGTGGAAGATTTACGTAAAAAAATCTAGATTTCCAAGGTTCTCTTGAAATACCTGAAGATCCAGCGATGATATCTGGCAACAAATGGCTGGAATCAGGTACCGTGTTTCCCCAAAAATAAGACCTAGTCAGACCATCAGCTCTAATGTGTCTTTTGGAGCAAAAATTAATATAAAAGCTGGTCTTATTTTAATATATGGCTGGATATGACATGATTTGATATATGATATATGATATGATATGATACGCTATAATACCCGGTCTTACATAACATAATACCGGGCCTTACATTAATTTTTGCTCCAAAAGACACATTAGAGCTGATGGTCCAGCTAGGTCTTATTTTCGGGGAAACACAGTTGTACCTGTCCCCACACCCCCTTTTTGGAGGGAAAAGTGATATGCTCCCTAGCTCACCCAATTCCTCTTTCAACCCTTTTTGATCTGTAACAGCCTGTTATATGTCACCTACGATTTATGATCTTGCTATATTTTTCTGTATATATCACTATCAAGAATGGATAAACATATCAAGCATGCAACATGATTCAAAAAAAAGGGAGAGAAAAACCGTACTTCTTGAAAGTAAATAACACTCCTATGTCTTTAATATGCACTCCCACTTGGCTCCCTTCTTTTGTTCTCCTGCCTGATCCCTGTACACATTTGATTTTAAGACTGAAAATTGTTCCTTCAAAATAAATCATACATGTCCTCTAGCAAACTGTTACATTTAATTCCCCAACTATTTTGTAAAGTCTTATTACACCAACCTAAAAACATTTAGTATCAAAAGGAGAACTTCTTCTTGCCTGGTTTAAGATATATTACTTCCACACTGGAAAGTTCTATTAATCAATAAAATAACCCCAAATCATTTTTTTTAAACCACTGATATTGGTAGTTCTGCTGCCATAAGGCAACTCTTTACACGTCCTGTTAATTTTATGAGAGAAGTAGTTTCCTCATATCCTTCAAGAAATATTCTATTACCATAAAAATTTCTGAAGTCATACAATGAGATTTAACAGCCAAGTTTTCATAAACAGTATAAATGATTACAAATTTCCAAAACCCTACTTATTATCATAAAGACTTAAAGAAAAAACACACAAATGAATATACCACCATGGGTTTTCCCTTAAGCTACAGTTATTTATTTGCTAAATAAAGTTATTAAACAAGAATCCAGAGGTGGGCTTCAGGAACACTTGAATTACCTATACATGTACACAGAATGCTATATGCACATGCATTTTTCTATTGAAAGCATCCATACATTTCATCATTGTAAAGTAACTCAAGGTTTAAGGTGGTCACTGGACTCTACAAAAGGATACTAAATTAAGTTTAGATTTGAAAGCAGAGGATGGGGCAGTAAAAACAAGAGTGCCTAGTACGCCAGAATACTGGTTTACATCCATTATTCCAATCCCAATTCCAATAAATTCCCTTTTGGCTCTCTAAAGTGGTCCGGTTTAAAAACTGTTCAAGAAACAAATAAAAAGTCTGAATATACTTGTAACAAGTAAATCTTCAACAAAATACTAGCAAATCAAATCAAGCAATATAAAAAGGATTATATACCACGACCAAGTCAGATTTACCCGAGAAATGCGAGATTGGTTCAATAAACAATACAAATAAATCTATTAACATACCACATTAATACTATACAGGAAATAAACCACATGATTCTCTCAAGAGAGGCATTTGACAAAAGCCAATACTCTTGCATGAGGAAAACATGCAACAAAACAGGAATAGAAAGAGAACTTCCTCAGAGTAATAAGCATCTATAAAAATCCCACAGGTAATACACTTAATGATGAAAGACTGAACAGTTTCCCCTTAAGACAAGGAACAACACAAGAATGTCCACTCTCACAACCTCCATTCAACATTCTACTCAATATTCTAGCCAGGGACCTTAGGCAAGAAAAAGAAATAAAAAACATTCAAATTAGAAAGGAATAAGTAAAACTATGTCCTTTTGCATATGACATGATCTTCTACATAAAATACCTTAAAACAAACAAGGTGAGCAAGATTGCAAGGTAAAAGATAAACAGACAAAAATGAATTCTACATACTTGCAATGAACAATCAAGAAAACAATTACAGAAGGAGGTTTCCAGTCAAGATGGTGAGGTAGGTAAACACTGTACTTGCCTCCTCTCACAACCACATCAAAATTACAACTAAACTACAGAATAGCCACCATTAACAATCACCTTCGGATAGCTGAACAGAAATCCTACAACTAAGGACATACAGCAAAAGTCACCTTGAGACTGATACCGTGTTTCCCCAAAAATTGAGACCTAACCGGAAAATAAGCCCTATCATGATTTTTCAGGATGACATCCCCTGAATATAAACCCTAATGCACCTTTTGGAGCGAAAATTAATATAAGACCTGGTCTTATTTTCGGGGAAACATGGTAGGAGGGGCGGAGATGTAGAATGGGCTGGTCACACACCCACGTGTGGCATTTAAAAATCAGGAGGGATAGCTTAGCTGCAGAGGTCCCCCATGGAGCGAGGGGTCCCAGACCCAGACGAGGCTTCCCAGTGCAGGGTTTCAATGCTGAGAACTCCCCATAACTTCTGGCTCTGAAAACCAGTGGAGATTGTGACTGAGTGAGACAGAGGGCTGCCTGAGTTCCAGGCTTTCCTCTCAGAGGGTCCATGAACAGACTTAACTCAATAACGGGCTCACTCGCTCTGAGCTCCTACTCTGGGGCAGCAGCTTCAGAGATGCCAGGATCACACAGGAAGTTACCAAATTGTCTGGCTTCAGGGCAAGGGCTGGAAGGGCAGCTTGCTCCCAGACAGAAGGGCTGGCAGAATCCATTGCTTCTTTATTGAGCCCTTTCTCATCCCACTGTGCAGATGCCATATCTGAGGCTCCATCAACCTAGTTAACTCCATTTGCCCCAACCTGGGGATTCCAAGACCATTCCCCACCCAATTTGAGGACCCACATTAAGCAGATTCCACTGGTTTTTCCATACAGTCAGCCTGTCTTGGATCATGCTGTGGATTTTCCCAAAACCTCTCAAAATGTTCACAGACCCCAAACAAGCAACATCTGGCCTTGGCCTGTGCCGTATCTCTTGCTGAGCAGCCCCAAACCTGGCACTGGCAGCAGCTGGCCTTGGTTCAAGGCACCTCTCTGCCCAGGAAAGGTGATGGTCATCTGCGAACTCCTTTGTGGCTTATGCCTGCAGCTGACCTTGACCTGCAGAAGGGACCCTCCCAAGAGGCACAAAGGCCAGCACACCCAGTGGCTGGCTTCGAACCAAGCCAGAGCATCAACCAGCGGCCTGCAAGAATGACACAAAGGGCAGCATGGGCAGGCACCAGAGCAGCTAAAGCAAACCCTGTACCTTAGGCTCAGCCCCTGCACAACACTTGTCCACTGTAGTCACGGCAAGTCTCACAACCCATCAGCGTGAGGGTCAATCCCTCCCATTGATGTGCAAACAGCAACCAAGGCTCAACTACAACAGGAAGGCAAACACAACCCACACTAGATACACCCCTGGAGCACCCAAGTCAGGTGACCAGGGAGACTGTGCCAGTGGGCCCCACATGACACCTACTACATAAGGCACCTATTATTAAGACCAAGAGACAGAGCAGCTCTACCTAATACATAGAAAAAAACACAGGGAGGCAGCCAAAATAGGGAAGACAAAATGAGGACAATGTAAGGGGACTCTGGGACAACATCAAGCACACCAACATTCACATTATAGGGGTATCAGAAAGAAAAGAGAGAAAGTAAAGAATTGAAAACCTATTAAGAAATAATGACAGAAAACTTCCCCAACCTGGCAAAGAAAATAGACATACAGGAAGCTCAGAGTCCCAAACAAGATGAACCCAAAGAGACACACACACCAAGACACATAATAATTAAAATGCCAAAGGCTAAAGACAAAGAGAGAATCTTAAAAGCAGCAAGAGAAAGGCATTAGTTACCTACGAAGGAGCTCCCATAAGACTGTCAGCTGATTTCTCAACAGAAACTCTGTAGGCCAGAAAGGATTGGCACGAAATATTCAAAGTGATGAAAAGAAAATACCTACAACCAAGGTTACTCTACCCAGCAAAGCTATCATTTAGAATCTAAGGACAGATAAAGAGCTTCCCTGACAAGAAAAAGCTAAAGGAGTTCATCATCACCAAATCAGTATTACAAGAAATGTTAAAAGGGACTCCTCTAAGCGGGGGGAAATCCCATAAAGAAGAATAATGAAATGACAACTACTATATATCTATCAATAATCACCTTAAATGTAAATGGATTAAATGCTCCAATCAAAAGACATAGGGTAGCTGAATGGATAAGAAAACAAAACCCATACATATTCTGTCTACAAGAGAACCACTTCAGATTGAAAGTCACACACAGACTGAAAATAAAAGGATGAAAAAGGTATTTCATGCGAATGAAATGAAAAAAAAAAAAAAAGCTAAGAAACGCTGGGATAGCAAGACTTAGATAGCAAAAAATAGACTTTAAAACAAAGGCCATAATAAGAGACAAAAAGAGATATTACATAATAGTAAAGGAATCAATCCACAAAAGGATATAACCTTTCTAAATATTTATGTATTCAACATAGCAGTACATAAATATATAAAGCAAATATTGACCCACATAAAGGGAAGAGCTCAACAGTAATACAATCAATCATACCAGGTTTCCCCGAAAATAAGACCTATCCCGAAAACAAGCCTCAGTTAAGATCATCAGCCAGACAGATGCACGTAGTATGTTATGACGATGTACCAAAAAAAGATGATATGACTGAATTTGAATAAGTGTAGGTTGTTGTACATGAAAAAAATAAGACATCCCTGAAAATACACCCTAATGCGTCTTTTGGAGCAAAAATTAAGATAAGACCTGGTCTTATTTTGGGGGTAATATGGTATAAGACCCAGTCTTGTTTTTGGGGAAACACAGTAGTATGGGACTTTAACACCCCATTGACATCAAGGGATAGATCTTCCAGACAGAAAATCAACATGAAACAGTAGCCTTAAATGATACATTAGATCAGATGGATATAATTGATATTTTTAGAGCATTTCCCCCAAAGCAGCAGAAGATACATTCTGGCCAAGTGCACATGCAACATTTCAAGTCTCAGCAAATTCAAGAAGACTGAAATCATATTAAGCATCTTCTCTGACCACAATGGAATGAAACCAGAAATCAATTACAAGAAAATAACTAAAGACCACAATGGAATGAAACCAGAAATCAATTACAAGAAAATAACTAAAAACCACACAAACACATGAACACTAAATAACATGCTACTAAATAATGAATGGGTCAACAATGAGATAATGGAATAAATCAAAAGACACCTTAAGACGAACGAAAATGAAAACACAACAACCCAAAATCTATGGGGCACAGTGAGAACAGTCCTAAGAGGAAAATGCATCGTAATACAGGCCTATCTCAAGAAACAAGAAAAATCTCAAATAATCAAACCCTACACCTAAAGGAACTAGAAAAAGAATAGCAAACAAAGCCCAATGTGATTCGAAGGGAGGTAATAATAAAGATCAGAGCAGAAATCAATGAAATAGCCAAACACAAAAACAAACAAACAAAAACACCCCACAAATACAAAGGAACAATGAAACCAAGAGATGATTCTTTTAAAAGATAAACAAAATTGATAAACCTCTAACCAGACTCATCACAAAAAAGAGGACCCAATAACTAAAATCAAAAATGAAAGAGAAGTTACAACTGACACCAGAGAAATACAAGCATTGTGAGAAAATATGAAAATCTGCCAACATGCCAACAAATTGGACAATCTGGAAGGCATGGATAAATTTCTACAAAACATACAATCTTCCAGGACTGAATCAAGAAGAAACAGAAAATCTGAACAGACCGATTACTACTAACGAAATTGAATCAGTAATCAAAAAACTCCCAACAAACAAAAGTCCTGGACCAGATGGTTTCACAGCTGAATTTCACAAATCAGAGATAACACCTATCCCTCTCAAACTATTTTCAAGGGGAAGGAAAGATCCTAAGCTCATTTCATGAAGCCACCATTACTCTGATTCCAAAACCAGGCAAAGACATTACCAAAAAAAAAAAGAAAATTACAGGCCAAAATCCCTGATGAACATAGATGCAAACATCCTTAACAAAATACTAGCAAACCAAATTCAGCAATATGTTAACAGGATCATACACCATGATCATGTAGGATTTATTCCTGGGATGCAAGATTGGTTCAATATCTGCAAATCAATTAACGTGATAAACCACATAAACAAAATGAAAGATAGAAATCACATGATCGTATCAAAAGAAGCAGAAAAAGCGCGTGGCAAAATCCAGCATCCATTTCTGAAAAAAACTCTTAACAAGTGGGAATAGTGGAAACACACCTTAACATAATAAAGGCCATATAGGACAAATCCACAGATATCATACTCAATGGGGAAAAGCTAAAAGCGTTCTCCTTAAGATTAGGAACTAGACAAAGATGCCCATTTTCACCACTTTTATTCAACATTGTATTGGAAGTCCTAGCTACAGCAATCAGAGAAAAATAAATAAAGAAAAAGCATCCAAATAAAAAAAGAAGTATAATTATCATTATTTGTAGATGACATGATACTATATATAGTGAACCCAAAAGATTCCACTAAAAAACTATTAGAACAGATAAATGAATTCAGTAAAGTAGCAGGACACAAATTAATATTCAGAAATCGGCTGCATTTTTATATACTAATAATGAACTGTCAGAAAGAGAAATTAAGAAAACAATCCCACTTACAACTGCATCAAAAATAAATTAATTAAATACCTAGGAATAAATTTAACTAAGGAGATAAAAGACTTGTACTCGGAAAAATGTAGGACACTGAAGAAAGAAACTGAAGATACAAATAAATGGAAGCATATACCATTCCATGGATAGGAATAATTAACATCATTAAAATGTCCATACTAGCCAAAGCAATCGATAGAGTCAATGCAATCCCTAACAAAATACAAACAGCATTTTTCACAGAACTAAAACAAATCATCTTAAAATTTATGTGAAACCACAAAAAAACCCCAATAGCCACAGCAATCTTGAGAAAGAAGAATGAAATTGGAGTTATCATGATACCTACACCAAACTATACTACAAGGTATAGTAAATAATCAAAACAGCATGGTACTGGCATAAGCACAGACACATAGATCAGTGGAACAGAATAAAGAGCCAGGAAACAAACCCATGCCTATTTGTCATTTAATCTATGACAAAGGAGGCAAAAACATACAACAGGGTTAACAAAGTCTATTCAACAAATAGTGTAAAGACAACTGGACAGATACATACAAAAAAATGAAAGTGGACCATCTTACTCCATATACAAGAATAAACCCAAACGGATGAAAGACTTAAATGTAAGACACAAAACCATACAAACTCCTAGAAGAAAACATAGACAGTAAACTCAGACATTGCTCTTTGTGATATTTCTTCTGATCCATCTCTTCGGGCAACGGAAACAAAAGAAAAAATAAATGGCACTACATCAAACTAAAAAGCTTTTGCACAGCAAAGGAAACCACCAATAAAACAAAAAGATAGCCTAATGAATGAGAGAAAACATTTGCCAATGATACATCTGATAAGGGGTTAATAGCCAAAATTTATAAAGAACTCATACAACTCAACAAGAAAAAAAATATTCAATTTAAAAATGGGCAGAGGACCTAGACATTTCTCCAAAGAGGATATACACATGACCAATAGACATACGAAAAGATACTCAGTGTCACTAACCATCAGTGAAATGAAAATTAAAACCACAATAAGATACCACTTCACACCTGTCAGAATGGCTATCATCAATAAATCAACAAACAAGTGTTGGCGAGGATGCAGAGAAAAGGGAATCCTCATACACTCTTAGTGGTATTGCAAATTGGTGCAGCCACTATGGAAAACGGTTTGGAGTTTCCTCAAAAAATTGAAAATAGAACTCTCTTATGACCCAGCAATTCCACGTCTGGGTATTTATCTGAAGAAATCCAAAACAGTAATTCGAAAAGATCTATGCACCCCTATGTTTAGGGCAGCACTATTTACAAGAGCCAAAATATGGAATTAATCCAAATGCCCATCAATAGACAATTAGATGAAGTAGTTACACACACACACACACACACACACACACACACACACACATACACACAAAATGGAATATTACTCAGCCATAAAAACAAAATAACTTACCATTTGAGAAAACATGGATGGGCATAGAGCGTATTATGCAAGTGAAATAAGCCAGACTGAGAAAGACAAATACCACATGATCTCACTTATACATGGAATCTAAAGAACAAAATAAATGAACAAACAAAACAGACTCACAGATGCAGAGCAAAAACTGATGGTTGCCAAAGGGGACGGAAGTTTGGGAGCTGGGTGAAATAAGTAAAGGGATTAAGAAATACAAATTGGTAGTTACAAAACATTCACGGGATATAAAGCATAGCATAAAGAATATAGTCAATAATGTTGCAAAAACTATGTGGCCAGGTGGGTACTAGAGTAACTGGGGGGAAACCACTAAATAAATCATATAAATGTCTAACCACTATGCTGTACACCTGAAAGTAATATAAAATAATATTAGTATCAACTGCAACTGAGAAAAACAAATTAAAATTTAAAAAATGAAAAATAAAATGGCACAACTACATATTTATTAATAATCACTTTCAATATAAATGGATTAAATGCTTCAATCAAAAGATGAGGTAGCTGAATGGATAAGAAAACAAGACCCTAACATATGCTGCCTACAAGAAACTCACTGCAGATCAAAAGACACACACAGATTGAAAGCAAAGGGATGGAAAAAGATATTTCATGAAAATGGAAATGAGGGGAAAAAAGGGGGGTAGGGTAGCAATACTTATACCAGTCAAAATAGACTTCAAAACACAAAGATTATAACAAGTGACAAAGAAGGACCCAGTAATCCCACCTCTGGGTATTTATTTATCCAAAAGAAATCAAAACACTACTTCGAAGCGACATGTGCATCCATATGTTCATTGCAGGATCGTTTACAACAGCCAAGATACGGAGGCAACCGGGGTGCCCGTTAATGGATAAATGGATAAAAAAGACATGGTACATATATACAATGGAACATCACTCAGCCATAAAAAAAGCATGAAATCTTGCCATCTGCAAAAACATGGATGGACCTAGAGGTAAGAGCGTATTGTGCTGAGTGGAGTAAGTCAGGCAGAGAAATATAAATGCCATATGATTTCACTTATATGTGGAATCTTGAGAACAGAATAAATGAAAAAACAAAACAGAAACAAAGTCACAGATACAGAGAACATAACCAAAAAGCTCATGGCTAGAGCAGGGAAATACAAAATGAACATCTTCTTGGGCCAGAAAGTCAGGATATGCTCGAAGAATGACGGGTGCATGTTATAGAAGCCATCTTGAAGTGGCTCCCAGTTGCCAAACCTGGGAAAAATTGATTATCAAAATAACTGATAGTGATAGATTATGACCCACTGCATAAAATAGGACTCCATTAGTTCATAAATAAATAAATACAAAGTTTGATGAGGAACAATCTCAAAGTAACTGCCCACAGGAAAAAAATGTTTAATTACAAAGAATAAAAGAATAACTATAATGGAGAAGGCCTGGCAGACCCAAGAAACAACCCAGTGGCTATTAAAAAGACAGATTTCCAAGCCTCATCCACAAAGGTCATGCTCTAATAATTTGGATTAGTGCCAGAACTTGCTTTTTTTTTTTTTTAAACAAACACTTCAAGTTATTCTGAAGCAAGGAGTCAAAGTTTCAGACCATAATACGAAAATCAGAGGAAAAAAAGAACGCATTAAGAATATATAGTCTTGTAACACTCAGCGTGTCGTCTGAAATTTTCCACTTCTGCCCCATATTGGAATCTCCCGAAAAATAGCTACTCACTGCTACTTGTGCTGAATCCATAAATCTCAGTCCAAAATAGTCACTTTCAATAAGGTCCAAGTGGTATGTAATCTGATCAAACAGCTCTTGACCTTTGGCTTTTTTCTGAAATGGTAAGAAAATAAATGAGTCAGTAAGTGGCTTATGAGAACAACAAGCCTGACTGAAGATGGTTTTAGTTATACAAGATCTCTTTTTTAAAAAGCATTATTTGTAATACCAAAAGTATTATTACCATGTAGTAGATAATGGGTAAGATACTACAGTTTTCCAATAAACCATTTAAGGCCAAAAGAGAATTTGTTATTTTATGTGCTTCCCTGGAGAATGTTACTTCCTATCAACCATCAAATATTACTTTGTACCTAACACTGTGTATAAGGAGAAATTCTGGTTTTGTTTTGTCAATTTTTAAGACTCTCTGCTTTAAAAAGGAGCTTTATAATGTAACAGGAAAGAGACAACAAAAAAAACTTAGAATACTTAAGCACAAATCATGTGGAACTAATTCTATTTGCCAATAGATTTTAGAGAACATAGTCAGAGACTAGAATCATCAGTGAAGACTTGAACATTAGCCTGAAACTGGAGAAGAATATAAGGTAGGAAACAGCAAAAAACAGAAATGGAAGGTGGGAAGGAATATGGGACAATGAGAAAACGACTTGGGGGGTGGGGAGGGAGTAGCAAAGAAACGTTTATGGAAAAAGCAGTTCTTAAAATGAGACCCGAGGGTTCCCCAGATCCTTGCAAAAGATCCACAAGGCTCTAAGATTCTCCTCATGTACCTCAATCAAAATAACATATTGCAACAAAGTGAATGCAGAAGCAGATAAGAGACTCTAAGTATGTTTTATTAAATCAGACATTTAAAGAGATCTGCAAAAGTATATAAAACAGTGCTACTTTTCTCACTAAATTCTTTTGTTGTTTAACATAATAGTTATTTTTCATTAAAATGTTACTTAAGTTAACATACAAAGGGTATATTATTGATATTTTTTAATCAATAAATATTTTTAAAATTTCAGTTTTAATTTCTAATATGGTAACAATGGATAGGTATAACCCTCGTAAGCAAAAGCTTTGTTAGGATCCTTAATTTTCATTTACATATACATCTAATTCTTGCCCTTTCCCCTACATAATTTTAAATTATGATTTAATAGAGTATTTCCTGTAAATAAACACCTTTGCCTTTGAACTGACTTTATTATTTCAACTTGTCCATTGTTTTTTCTGCATTTCTTTTTACATCCTTTCTCTTTTTTTTTTAAGGAGGGCGCAGCTCACAGTAGCCCATGTGGGGATCGAACTGGCAACCTTGGCGTTATCAGCACCATGCTCTAACCAACTGAGCTAACTGGCCACCCCTCCACATCCTTTATATTTTTTAATTTTTTTTTTTAATTTTTTAAAGATTTTATTGGGGAAGGAGAACAGGACTTTATTGGGGAACTGTGTGTACTACCAGGACTTTTTTCCAATTCAAGTTGTTGTCCTTTCAATCTTAGTTGTGGAGGGTGCCGTTCAGCTTCAAGTTGTTGTCCTTTCAGTCTTAGCTGTGGAGGCGTAGCTCAGCTCCAGATCTAGTTGCTAGTTGCAGGGGGCACAGCCCACCATCCCTTGTGGGAGTCGAAGAGTTGAACCGGCAACCTTGTGGTTGAGAGCCCACTGGCTCATGTGGGAATTGAAACGGCAGCTTTCAGAGTTAGGAGCACGGAGCTCCAACTACCTGAGCCACTGGGCCGGCCCCCACAACGTTTATTTTTGATAAATGAAAATGTTATCCCTTTATCAAGATGAGAACTTCACCGTGCCCTCATATCCCCAATCTCCCCTCCACCCAATCCTTATCATGTCTTATGAATAAACTTCCTCTATTTCTTTTCTTTGGTTGTGGCTTTTTTAAAGACAACAATCTTCGGTCTTTGATCATTCTTTACACGTCTTACACGTGTACATTACACTTATCTAGTAGCATCTGCTGGATTTGTTTCTCTACTCATTTGAATTGTTCCTCAAGAAATGTTCCCCATGTGGGCCTTTGTATAGCTGATCTTCAATGGTCTTCTGTGTTTGAGAACATTTTAATCATGCTCTTCTACTTGAAGGACAATTTACTGGATATAAAAATTCAAGGTTCAAAGTTATTTTCTTTCAATAATCTCTTCAATACTTGAAATATATTACTCTATCATCTTATAGTCTATATTGCTGTTAAAAAGTATGATGTCAAGTTGAGTCTTGTTCCTTAATATTATTGTCTTGGTAAGCCTTAGACTTTTCTGTCTCTAAGTCTTAAATTGCACTATAATGTGTGTAGGTGTGGGTTTTAAATTCTATTTGGTATTCTACGGGGCATTTTTAATCTCTCTTTATTTCTGGGAAATCAATCTCTACTATTTCCTCAAATATTTCCTCCTCTATTTTTGACATTTAAAGTTTCCTGCCTAAGTACTGGCACTTTTGGGTTTTTTACTTTTTTTTTTTTTAAAACATATAGTCATTTAATCAATAACCTTGATGATTATGGCTTATTTGTCCATTTAACAAATACATAATATAGACAAAAATTCAGAAAGCTTTAGTAATATGACAAAATTACACAGCTAAAAACATGACAAGGCTAGAATTTGAATTTTGCTCTGTCTCCCAAACTCAAATTCCCCAAACGTTACACATCACATCCAGATTGTACCTGTAATGTCACCTCTCAGATCAATAATCAGATACCCCAACTTCTTATCACAACGTCCTCTTCTAACTTGTTCATGAAATTACTTTTAATGCCTAAGTTCTCCAACCACAAGGGAACTTCTAATACACTGACCCCACATAAGTATCAGCCCCCATTTCTCCTCTTTTTAAGATAAAATTACCATTTTAAAATATACAATTCAGTGCCATTAAATACTGAGGGTACCAAAAATATGTATACACATTTTAAGAAAGGAAAAAACTGTATTAAAATTGTAATACTCAAATATACTGATAACAAAAAATGAATACAAGTCACATTTGACTTCTGCAATTACAAGAAGTGCTCAAAGTGGTTCCCATCAGCATAATTTTAATGCAGTTTTTTCCTTTCTTAAAATGTGTATACATTTTTTGGCACCCTTTGTATATTCACAATGTTGTACAAACATCACCACTATCCATTTCCACAACTTTTTCAATCATCATCCCAATCACAAACTCTACCCATTAAACAACCACTCCTCACACCCCCTCTCCTCAACTCGATAACCTCTTTCCTACTTTCACCCACTGAATGGTGTTAGCACCTTTGTGGAAAATTATTTCACTATATTATTTGTGGGTTTATTTCTAGACTCTTTACGCTGTTCCATTGTCTATACGTCTGTATGAATGCCAGAACCACACTATTTTGATTACTATATAGCTTTGTAGTAAATTTTGAAATGAAGCGAGTCCAACTTTTTCTTCTTTTTCAAGACTGTTTTGGGTATTTGGAATCCCATGAAATTTCATATGAATTTTAGAATGGACTTTCCTATGTCCATAAAAAACTTGGAATTTGGTAGAAATTACATTGAATCTATAGATGACTTTGGATGGTACTATCTTAACAATATTAAGTCTTCCAATCCATGAAAATAGGATACCTTACTATTTATTTAGATGTTCTTTCATTTCTGTCAGCAATGTTTTGTAGTTTTCAGTGTAAGGCATACATCAGAGATATGGTTCCAGACCCCCGCAATAAAGCAAGTATCACAATAAAGCGAGTATCACAATAAAGCGAGTATCACAATAAAGCAAGTTACATGAATTTTTTGGTTTTCTAGCACATATAAAAGTTATGTTTACACTATAATGTAGTCTATTAAGTGTGCAATAGCATTATATCTAAAAAACAATTTACGTACCTTAATTAAAAAACACTTTATTGCTAAAAAATACTAACCATCATATGAGCCATCAGTGAGTTGTACTCTTTTTGCTGGTGCAGGTGGTTTTTAAACAAACCTTCATTTGTTTAAAAAAAAAAAAAGGCACTATCTATGAAGAGCAATAAAGTGAAGCACATAAAACAAGGTACAGCTACAAAAGTGTTTTCCTATCTTGATTAAATTTATTCCTTTTTATTCCCCTTGATACTGTTGTAAATGGATCTTCTTAATTTGTTTTGAATTGTTCATTGCTAGTGTCTAAAAGTACAATTGATTTTTATTGGTTGATAATATATCCTGCAGCATTCCTAGATTCATTTATTAGCTCTAATAGTTTTTTTCTTGTATATATGTCGGGGGTGGGAATCTTCAGGATTTTTTAAATGATGTCATCTTGAACAGAGATAATCTTATTCTTCCTTTAGAATGTGGATGCCTATTGTTTCTTTTTCTGACTAATTGCTCTGGCTACAAATTCTAATACTATGCTAAACAGAAGTGGTGAAAGCAGGCATCCTTGCTTTATTCCTTATCATAGGGGGAAAGGAACTTCTACTCTTCCATAATTTTTCTCTTATGCTTCCTATTTTGTAGTTTCTTTCCTCCTACAGAAAAAGTTCATATAAATGACCTTCCAACTCCCTAGTTTGTCCTTTATCTTAATTCATATTAATTTTATCCCATTGAATGTTGTTGTACTTTTCATACCTAAGTTTTCCACTTGGTCCTTTTAAGTAAGTTTTCATTCTTGTTTCATATTGCTAATATTTTCCCTTATATTTTAGAAATGTTATTCGACTTTTTTCCCATCTGTCTTTGCATCTAGTGCTATCTGCAATACAGTATGGGATCTTTTGTTATTTGACTTTTGGAATGCTTGCGCACAAAACATCTCCTTATTTTGGCCATATTCATTGGGAATGAGTTACTTTCTGTGGATCACCAGAACAAGAGGAAGAGCTCAACCTAAGTCTGTATCAGCTCCATTTAGCTCTGAGAAATCAGTAGGGGTACAGAGGAGCCCTAGGGAGGAATTAAAAAACCAGTTAATCACTTCCCATTCAACAAACAATCCATCAAAAGCAATCCATCACCAAGGGAAAAGTAAAATAACATTGGGAAGGATACATTTCTTTTATTATAATTCACCACTCCCAAAGCGTTTAACAAAAGAGGGGAAGGGAATTTTAGGGGTGAGGAATTTTAGAGGTAGGGAACTTTAGGGAGCACTATCATTTTTGGGGACACTTGCACCCACTGCCTGAGTCGCTGTTATCACCCCACTCAGGCAGGGGGCAGATACTACTTATCAAGGCAACAATGGGCATGTTAGGATCAAGACCTGAATTCAAATGGCTGCGCCCCCCGCCCCCCCCCCGCCCCAATTATACTTCCACGACCCCCCTAACCCGCCTCCACAGCTGCCGCCACCACTGGGAGCAAGTGCGCATGCACACACCACCCCCAGTGCCAACACTCTTTCCCTGGGGCTTTCTAATTGTTCTTTGTATTTATTTGATTTTACGATCTTTCCTTCAGGGGTTAATCTTGGGGGAGAAGCCAGCAGCTGGCTTATTCCAAGAACAGCAAGTTCAGTGGCTAAAGTGAACAAGAGAAAAAATCAACAACAATGTGATAGAAATCAGCAAAAGACCATGAAATCTTAAACTCACATAGGCAAATAAGACAAATTCAATATTTGAACATATCTGTTCTATTAACATGAAAAAAAAAATACGGACCAAGGAAGGGAAGAGACAGATTTATTATTACTGTAAATGATAAAGAACTTTTGATTTTAAATCATACTTGTAATAACTAAGTCACAAAGCACCGCTAACAAACTTAAACAGCAAATAGCAATTATGCAAAACTTTGTAAATGGCAATGACCCTAAAAGGAACACAAAATATTTCTAAATTATAGCAGAAAGCCACAGAAATCATCTGCAGCATTCACTTATCTCGTACCAAACTTACATACTTCCATTACCTTAATTCTAAGGTACATTCCTAGAATCAATCTCATATTCCCTCAACATTCTTTATTTGCTTCAGACTAAAGGGAAGCACGACTTTAAAAAAAATTATTCTTATCCTTACTCTGCCAAAGCATCATTCGCCAGCCTCTTGAAACAGGACAGTTGTGTTCAGAGAAAACAAATAATGGACTTCTTCCAACTGGGGAGCTGCCTCCTCAAAATAAAACACTTCTCTCGGTTATGTCCTGACTCCTTAATAGAGGCGAACTGAAGACCAACCAATAGTGAATGCAAGGCATCTGCAAGGTCCTGATGCTAACAATGCTCAATTTAACAGAAATCTGACATCTCAACAGAGAATCTCTCAAAACACTTGAGAACAACCAGACAGTTTTCCAAAGCAGATGCACTTTCAAAGTGGTGCAAGAGGACCCAGATTTCTCCACATCTTCACCAACACTTGCTATTATCTGACAGTTTTATTTTAGCTTCCTAGTAAGTAGTATATCGTTGTGGTTTTAATGCATTTCCTGGTGACTAATGCTTACGAGGATCTTCTCATGTGCTCATTGGTAATTTGTATACCCTATTTGGAGAAATGTCCATTTAGATCCTTTACCCATTTTTACATTGGGTAATTTGTCTTTTTACTACTGTGTTAAAACAGTTCTTTATATATTCCAGACACAAGTTTATTAGATACATAATCATGCAAATACTTTCTCCCATTTTTGTGAAAGTGTTCACTTTCTTGATGGTGTCCTTTGAGGTGCAAAAGTTTTTAATTTTGATAAAGGCTAATTTATTTTTCCTTTTGCTGTTCATGTTTTTGGTGACATATCCAAGAAACTGGTGCCAAATCCAAGGTCATGGAAATTTATCCCTATATTTTCTTCTTCCTGACAGTTTTATAGTCTTAACTCTTCTGCTTAAGTCTTTCATTCATTGAGTTAATTTTTCTATATGGTGTAGGTAAGGTTCCACCCTCAATCTTTTGCATGTGGCTACCCAGTTCTCCCAGCACCACTTGTTGAAAAAACTATTTCTGTCCCCCAGTGAACGGTTCTGGCGCCCTTGCCAAATATCAAATGACAGACGTATGGCTGTATTTTGGGTTCTCTAGCCTGTTCCACTGATCTGTATGTATCGAGCCTTGTGCCGGTAGCACACCCACTGCTTTACAGGAAGTCTTAAAACTGGGAAGTATGAGTCCTACTACTTTGTTCTTTTTCAATATTGTTTTGGGTTCCCTGCAATTCCATATAAATTTTACAATCAGCTTGTCAATCTCTACAAATAAGTCACCTTGTATTTTACTGGGGCATGTGTTGAATCTGTAGATCAGTTCTGGGGGTACTGCCCTCTTAACAATATTAGGTCTTCCAATTTGTGAACATAATGTTTTTTCTTTTATTTAAAGGTATAACTATACGTGGTTTATACAATAAAAAGACTTCAGCATCTACAGCAGCAAAGTAGGTATATAAAATTATCTACTGGTTAATCAAATATTTCCTTAAAACATAGGAGATGCAGAATTTTATAAGACAGACTATTTACTAAACACTAATAAACTCATAAATAAAAGGAGTTAATGTGGCATTTCAAAGGGAAAATTTTAAACCAGATAGAAATTTCTACCTGATGCCTTTACCATTCACTGAAAGGCATTCTCACCATTAGTTCTTTTAAACAAAGAAAAGGAAGCAGAGTTTTAAATCCCTCCCTCAATATTTTGAGAAAAGGGAAAATTGAAAGAAAAGCAGAAAGAAGAAAATGACCCTTACTACTTTTACATGTTAATTTCAAATCCATAGATTTAAATTACTCTATTTAATCACAAATAATCCCTTACATATTGCCTGGGCAATCATAGTTCCACGCTGGCTTGCAACAATCACTAGTAACCCCAAGCCTAATGGGAAGTGAGTATGTGCTTCCTTCAATTTCCAAAATCATTTCTAAATCTTTTCAGAATCACTAGACTGGTTGAGAAGCAAAATCAGAAAAAGGGAAAACCTTTTCTTCTCAGAAATTAATATTCCTCTGGCCTATTTTTTCTTTAGTAAGGCAGTTTAGTTGGCGGGCCAATGACCATTTTATATCCATGCAAGCAGCTCGAGTTAGCTTACTAACTCTAGGATTTCACCTGCAGAGCTGAAAAGCCAATTGTTCTAGTTCCACAAAGAGTCAAATCTAAAACTTTTGGCTTTTTCACTACAATTGTCTGCAATGAGAGAGGCCAGCTTGCATTTCTGGCCT
The DNA here is from genome assembly GCF_004115265.2 of Rhinolophus ferrumequinum. Lineage (NCBI taxonomy): Eukaryota > Metazoa > Chordata > Mammalia > Chiroptera > Rhinolophidae > Rhinolophus > Rhinolophus ferrumequinum. The sequence continues at coordinate 90,987,767 of NC_046291.1, read as the reverse complement.
TAATCAAGCATCACATACAGCCTATCGAGCATACCAAGCATAGGAAACCATTCTATACCAGTCACTAGCCATTTGTTCCACTCCTTTAAAACCTAGTGCTGTTTCTCCTCCACACTACACTGCCTTTTTTTTAAAAAGCTCCTACAAATTCTACTTTCCTAGTATCAGCCTCTCCATCAACAACCCTGAGACTTCATACTTCAAACATTAGGTAATATGAAACTTCTTTCCAGTCTCTTACTCAGCAATCTCAAGCTTTTCACCACATATCTAATGATATTTTAATGGAATAGTACACAAAACTCTTAAGATACTTAACAAATACGAAAACTATCCTCACAAAGTATCACGTATTGGAATGTCTAACAAACCCTCAAGAAGCCCTTACAGGAAGAAAATTAAAATGCCTCAAAGTCTTCCAGAGTCAACAACCCAAAAAATGTCCAGTCTAATGTAAAAAGATAATAAATAGTCATAACAGTTATTTTAAAACACTTTAAGAAATCTTATGTCTTTAACTCTATATTCCATTATTTTAAAAATGTATAAGGTACATACCTAGTACATTCTAAGTTATTCAATGAATCAGAATAGTCATTTAAACAAACTATCCAATTCCCTAATCACTCACTCTGTGACTTTAAGGCTTTGCAGAGCTTATTCAATTATGCATTATTTCAGCACCCAGGCTATCGCTTCGCACAAAAAGACTTTTTTAAAGCTGCATTTTGGGTAAATGAGTGTGTACTAAAGAGAGTTTATGGGGAGGGAAGACATTGTTGAACATCCAATGATGATTACATCAACGCACATTTTACAGCTTAGTTATGGAAATCTTTTAGCGCAGAACAAAGACATGAGAAAGAGATTTGGCATTAGTCAATAGCTCAGAAAGAAACTCAACTCCCGCAAAGCCATATGCCTACCTTCCCCACCCCTCAAAAAAAAATGCTGTAAGAAATAAGTTAACCCCTTTCAAATATATTGGCTTGTTTCACACTGTGAGTTAGAATCATTCATAACTGCAAAAAAATCTACCCAAAATTTGAATGTAATTATAACATCCTGTCTTGGAATAAAGATTACAGTGTATGAAAAATTTCCCCTGCAATCGACTTTGGGAGCAAAGAGATAGGCAGTCAGAGCTGAGGGATACGAAGAAAGCCCTTTTCCTCACTTCATGACAATTTCTGCACGCATACCAAACTGTGGAGGACGGATTTGTGTTAAGAAAAGAGCGGAGCGTTTTGAAAAGTACAGAAAAGCACAGAGAAGTAAAAGTCTTACGGTATACGTGTAAGTATCGTTCTGGTTCCCAAAGATTCTCATTGCTTTAATAGTTGCTCAACAAGTACGGTAAGAAATCCACCACCGTACACTACATACTGCCATCGTAAAGAACATAAACACGCACACAAATGACTCGCGCCATTAACTGCCCTATTATTTAAGTGTTTAGGTCACTGCCCATAATTCCAGAGAAATACTATCATGCCGGTACCTCAGGTTACCTGATTCCTGTACCTGTATGTTACCGGGCCTGACCCATACTACCACGTATTACCTAATTCCCCCGGGAAGTTATCAAGTAGAAAGCGCAAGGAAAGTGATCTCACACAGTAGTATTTGCCTGTCAGCAAGACCCACGTACCGGCAGGTCCACACTGACATCAGTACCATCCAGGAGGGACACCCGGCACGTGATGACGGACTTAGCATCTCCAGCTGCAGGAATGTGTGTGGCAGCTCGCTGAGCTTCTCGGAGTCGTTCCTTCTCAGCATGTTTACGCATTGACCGACGCCCGAGTGTTCTGCGGAAGAAGCTCAGCATTTTGTCACTACAAAACCGGAGAGAAAAAGGTATCAGAAGACTCCCCACAATTTGCAGTCAGCCAAATGGTCTTATGTGACTAAAGTCCTGTGGACATTAGTAGATTATTTAAAAGGGCTCCTGGGCAAGTAAATTTGAAAAAAATAATTATAACTGGCTACTTCAAAGTTTTTAAAGACATTACATAAAATAGAGCTATGACTTACAGCATTTCTAAACTTACTGGACTATTTTATACGGAGCTGATCTGATAGGAGAGGGCAAACATTTATGAAGTTGATCAGGTCTTCTGAATCAATAAATTATATGCAAAATAGGCATACACCCCTAAAAACCTGAGGAGACGATGCCATACATTAAAGGTATCCTTTGATGATAATAATCCTAAAAAGTTCCGTTTCTCTTCTGAGCTTTCATAACAATACAAAAATAATCACCTATTTTAACTAAAATACAAATGTAATTCAAATATAAGTTTTTATCAAATATTCTATTATTACTTACAGATTTTATATTACTACTTAATTCAAATGATTCTTTATAACATCTAATAATTGTTACTTCTTTCCTTATCTCTATTCAGAACATTAAGGTTAATCAAAATAATTAAAACAGGTATTGGTAATTTTAAAAATACAGCACCCATAAAATGGAAATACCATAAAAACTACCTTGCTATCCTATTTAAATTTACAAACCTAAGAGTTTGAGAAAAATAAGTATATATAACTAAGTCAACAAATAAATAAAAAAATAATTATTAATTCCAGAGAAAACGAGAAGTTGTGCAGAAAAGGGAAAGTAATCACAGTACACTACATGACTCAACTAATAGTTTAGTCACAATACTATAAACAGTACCTATTGATCTAACTATATCTATAAAGTAACTGTAACTGAGTGAAGGTGTATAATATAGGTATAGGTGGAGAACTAATTCCTCATCTTGCCTAGTAGGAATTCAACAGATAATTCCCAAAACTAAAAATTAAGAAGCAGCAATAAGAACATGTTATTTAAAATGTGACTGGTTGCCTTAAGGATAGATCAAAATTCAGAACAGTGCTGATTTTCAAAATAAGCCTTCCCATTAGACGATTCCTTCAAGTAGATACATTTACAAACTTGATAAAAGTAAAAGCTAATTTAAAATAAATACTACCACAAAAAATAAACGTCTATAAATTAAAGGTTATTGTACACATATTACAAGTATGGATATTCCTAAATAATTAGGTAAAATAGCAAAGCCATAATACTTGTCATTTATATGTTCACTGCTTAGATCCTAATTTTAGACAGCTTTTTAAGTTTACAAAGCACTCATACATAACATCTGGCCCCAGTCTCTAACTCTCCAGGTTTATTTTCAGGCACTGCTCCCTTTGCACCTTGCTATCCGGTCTCATTTCAGCTGCCTATGAAAGGTCATACCTGTTATCCCAGACTTCTAAGGACTTTATGTCACAGACTCCCTCCTGACTCCTTCTAACTCAACTCCACCTGTATCTCTCCTGAGAAACAGTTCCACTGAACCTTGAAAATATTTTAGTTTCACTAATCAGATTTTAATTATTCATTTACATGTCTGTCTGCTTTACTGTAAGCCCCTTGAGGAAATAATTCCTACCCAGCACATTTCATCATCAAGTGCAACAAATGTTTACTAAATAATCTTACTCGTTCCTCAGAAAAACTCCCCAAAGTATTGTCTTATCTTCACGACAAGGGTCAAAGAAATTAAACAATTGGCCAAGTCCATTATTTAGTAAATAGTGAAGAAAGGGGTTCAAACTCTGATTTCCTGACTCCAAATCGTGGTCTCTATTACATCATAGCACCCTTCACGTAAAACTCACATTTCAGCGATAAGAAAGAAATTATCAAAGACCACAGCTAAAAAGAAGCTGAATGAAAATACAAACAAAACATACATGAATTTATTTTCTTTAAAATTCAGCTTATTCGACAAATAGCAAGGGGGGAATCAATAGATGCAAAGTAAACTACAGATTAAAAGAGACTTAAAATGCGAATCAAACGTGTGTGCACCTATTTTAGATCCTAATTCAAATAAACTTTTTGTTTTAAGTTGTCAGATGTTATCATTGGGGGAAGCAAGGTGAAAAGTATAATGGGTTCGCTGTATTATTATTACAACTTCTACGTAAGATTAAAATGATTTCAAAATAAAAAATTTTAAGTCACACATTTATCATTAATGTATTAGGCTTGTGCAAAAGTAATTGTGGTTTAAAAGGTTAAAAACAATTGCAAAAACTGTAATTACTTTTGTACCAACCTAATATATAACTTGTAACAAGTCTTGCATAACCAGTTGATGCTTTAAACTAGATGCATTTGTTAATAATAAAAAAGCTGAAAAAATAAAACATCCACATAGTCAAAAATAATTCAATAGCTATCTAAATTGAGGATTATATCCTCATTTTACAAACATGCATATTCTTATGTAATTATGTAAACTAGCAAAGCCATGACCATTGACTTTTGAACTTCCCAATGATATAAATTACACACACACATTTGAACACTGACTGGACTATTTATGATAACCTAGGAATAAATTAATGCCATTTTTATTCTAGGTAAAACAGTGGTATTAAAGATAAGTTTAAATAAAAGTCTTTATCTTTTGAAAATACACATTGAAATATTTATGAAAGAAATGATGTGATGTCTAGTATTTACATCAAAATAATACAAAGGAGCTAACTGGGAATAGAGATGAAACAAATTGGCCAGATAACTGTTAAAGCTGGATGATGGGTACATGGGGGATTATTATACTCTTCCGACTACTTCTGTATATGTTGAATTTTCCCATAATAAAAAAGTGTTTTTAAGTGGAAAAACTGCTCAAAATGCACTACAACTTCGTTGTTCCTAGGAAACAAACTATAAAACAAGTTTTCTGACCTTCCCCTTATTCTACACCTTGAAAAGACTGACTCACTACACAAGGCAAGTTAACCTGCTAAGGAAAAACACAGCTTCTTTCAGATTCAGAATTTCAATAACTGTATTTTTAACTATAAAACCAATTCTACAAATAAGTTCTTTTTACAAAAAATATGAAACAAACTTACATGAAAATAAATTTCACATTAGACTAAAGATTTAAAGTGAAAAAAAATGAATACTAGATGGAAACAAATAGTATGTTAGGGTGAAGGACTTTTAAACATTTTTTGGCAAAAAATTTTTTGTGAAGGATTACTATGCAGTTTAATAAAGAACTATCACAACTCATTATGATAAACAACCAAACAGAGAAACAAGTGGGCAAGATACGAAGAAACAAGATCTAAAACGTGATATGCAATGAAAATATTCACTACGCTGTTCAACTTCAACAGTAACCAAGGAAATCCAAATTTAAAAAATATCATATTGTCTGTCACATAAAAGACTACAGGCAGCCAGTTAAAAAGGATATAGGAAAAACAACACACTGTCCTCTTTGGAGGAGGATTTGATCACACTAACAAAATTTTAATATGCATTAAATACCCTTTCATTCAGCAATTCTATTTCTGGTAGGATATCCTAAAGAAATAGTGCCACATACGCTTCCAGCTGTAGAAACAAGGATTTTTCAGGGCAGAATTAACTTAAGAAAAATTTAAATACGTCTATTAACATGCAAGTAGTTAAATTATGGTACATACAATGGCATACAGCACAGCTGTTTTTAAAATACAACTTAGACACAGAAAAACAAACTTCCTAAATGAAAAATGAAATCAGAGAAAAATGAATACAGTTTTATCTCACATTTGGGGTGGGAAACACATATACATAGCCACACACTTACATCTCACACAAAGGATTAGAAGGACATGCAAACTGTTAAGTGAGGCTATCTCTGGAGAGGGTCACGTGGAAGTACTTAAGTCGTCCATAGTAAGAATATATGAACATGTTATAAGTTTTTAAAATTTACTTTTAAAAAGAAGCTTTCCCATATTCACCACCCCCTCCCTTAACGTTCTTCATGCTGCAGCAGATTTTTAGCAACCACAAATCTGATCCCTGTTTTAAAATGTTTAATGGCCTTGCTCCCTGATACAGCTCCTCCACCTGCCTGATCCTCCTTGGGAGCCCACTCTTCCCTAAGTACTCCCTTCTGCTCAGTCCAAGAGTCTTTTTAAGTGCGGGCTTTTTTTCTATTCCATTAACTATTCCATTTTTCTGGAATGTTCTTTTTCTACTTCACCTCTCCCACACTCCCCCACCCTTTCCTACTTTACATGGCTAACTTCAGATTTCTGGTTGAAATGTCTTTGCCTTAGAAAAGCATTCCCAACTCCTGAGTCTAGATTAGGTGCCCCTTTTAGTACTCTTAGCCTTGTCTTTATAACAGTTAATGAAACAATTAAATACCCAATTGTTTAATTACTTTTTTACTGGGTACTTCCCTCCATCCCAAGACACAAGGAGAGAGACCTAATCTATCTAACTCATTCACCACTATGACCTAGCTAGCACAAACATCTGCATATTAGGTGTTTAATAAATAACTTGTCTGATACTAAAATGATACAGTGGACTTTTTGGATGTTGGGTTCTTATGGTTTTTAAATTATTACTAGTTTTTAATCTAATTTTTCAGCAATGAACAAAAGGGTTTTCTTTACAATTATAAAAATACAAATTGCGTTTACTACTTAACTGGGTTTTTTAATACATATCTACAACTGAAACTTTTGTCATAAAATGTGTACACTCAGACATGTCTGGTGGCCACAATCTTTGGTAAGCAATTGCTTTTTAATACAGCAATATACCAATATGCATCAAGTGCCATAAAGATATATTTTCCCAGTAATCCCAAAATATTTTTGAGACTGTAAGAAAATTTATTTATAAGACAATAATTCATCGTAAGTTATACTGTGCAACATATCGTTATCTAATGGAGTTACCTATAAAAAGAAGAAAACCCTGCGAACTAGCTTATACGCACAAATAATCCACTATGTTAGGAGGGTTCAGAAACCTGTTATGTTAGAAATGGAGTTATGGGTAACTTTCTAATTCTTAAAAAAAAAAACTTTTGATATTAATTTCAAATGTCAAACGGTTTAAAAGACGTGGGTCTCTTGCTCTGAAGCAGAAATCATGAGACTTGGTAACCATAAAGACTGTGACAAATACAATTCATGTTTACACGCCGAAGAACCCATCATTAACACGCCCACTGCCACAGGTGGGGGCGGGGAGGATCCTCTAGACCTCGTCATTCCTAGGAACACTTCTGCCTCCCAATTTCCAAGTGGCTTAAGTTTTTTTAGTCAAACGCAAATTAGCTCCAAAAGTGAACTCGAGTTTTTCTTATAAGCCCATAACACACACTCAAGGTTTGGTTTTCCCCGGACCTGCCACATTCATCCACCGCACCAGCTGGACGGCTAAGCCTCGGTCTCGCAGGTGAAGGGCGCCCACCGCCGCTGCCACCAAGCCGGCGACCACCCCTACCCTCCCATCCCCCGGCTACTCGGGAGCAAGACTCCCGCCGGCCAGCGGGGCAGCCCCGTACGTAGACCAGCTTCGCCCCGGGCGCTCCGCTCCAGCAGCGCCGAGCAGTATCGCCCGAAACTCCGCGGCCCGACCCTATTGGCCGTCGCCGCCCCTCCCCTCTCGGCAAGTTTAATCTTTTGCCGGCCAGACCGGGAAGCTCCGGGCGGCCGGAGGGTCCCGGGGCAAGGCTGCAGCACCGGCTGTGAGCGCAGAGCCCCGGAGCGGGCGAGGAGGGGTCACCGAAGCTGTGCGGCGAGCGGTGGTTGGAGCGAGCCGGGCGCGGGGAGGGCGGCCGGGGCTGCTGGGCCTCGCGCTCACCTGGGCTGGGACGACGGTGCAGCCGCGACAAGAAGGGAGAGGTCCCGAGCGAGTCTGAAGAGGGGGCGGCTCCTCCGGAGATGCCAAGAAATGGCGGCCTGAGGCGCGAACCCACCCTACGTTAATCCCCCGGAGGACCCCGGCTGCCCTCCGACCCGCCCCTTAAACTCCTCCTGAGCTCCGCCCCGGAGGCGGGGCGCGCCGCTCTTAAAGGGGCAAGGACACCGCCCCGGAAATTGCCCGGTTAGGTGAGACTCCATTTAAAGGGGTGATGCCCGGGTCTGCCGACCGAGAACCAGCGCTGGCGACCCCGGGACCGCCGCCGATTTAACAGGGGTGTTGCGGAAACCCAGCCCTGACAACAGACCTCCACCCTCGAAGGGGATACAGGCCCATAGCTAGCCTCAAAAGTAGTCCTATCACAAAGGCGGTTTAGCGGTGTCGGAGCCCAGCATCAGATGCCGCTAGATTTGTTCATCCATTCGTTCAAGACATTGATTCATTCGGCAAATACTTACGACCCTTCTGTTAAAGGAATCATCATTCTATTATAGTAGGGAGAAAGGCCATCAACAAATACATTTCACATGGTGATAAGTATCATGGAGAAAAATAAAGCCCGGAACGGGAAAGAGGAGATTTCTGTTTAACATAGTGTGGTCAGGGAGATCCTCTGTGACAAGGAGACATTTCACCCCTTCTTCCTACGTTTAATTTATGGAGGTGCCTACCATGGGCCAGGCTGTGTTCTAGACACCGGATATACAACGGATAAAGAAGACAGTCAAAAAATCCCTCATGCAGTTTAAGGGCTAGCAGGAGAGACAAAATAAATGAGATAAATTAGTTAAACACTTACGTCTGGCGTTGCTAAACACTAAAAAGAAAAATAAAAGCAGGGAATAGGGATAGGGAATAAGACGGTGGTAACTTTTGATAGACTGGCTGGGTGAGAAGGAAGGTCTTAATCAGAAGGTAGTATTTGAATGAAGACCTGAAATAGATGAAGGAGAAGCCCTGGACATCTTGGGGAAGAGCAGCTAATCCTTGTGATGTGCTTGGCCGGTTCAAGGACAGCCAGTGTAGCTAGAGGTGCGGGAGCAAAGGGAGGGGTCCTGGAGACAAGTCAGAGAGGAGGGGGCATAGGGTCTTGTGTGGTGCAGGGTCTTGTTGTCCCTGATCAGAGATCTCAGGGCTGTGGGGAAGCACTGGAGGATTAGGTGGGGAGCCCCTGACTGAAATGAGAAGAGACAAATATTCATTGAGCCCCTTCTGGGGAGTTGGCACCCCCGTTTCTCCAGCATCCCGAGATGTAGCAGTCTGGTTTGGCAGGGATAGCTAGTCTCTGCTCCACATGGTGATGGCCGGGGCAGCTCAACAGCAGCTGGAGTTGCCAAAGTGGTGTCACTCATCTGTGTGGTATCTCAGCTGGGGCGGCTGAAACAAACAGCTGAGCTCTGCTTGGGCCTCTCTCTCCAGCAGGGTAATTGGGGTGGCTCAAGCCTCGGAAAGAGTGAAAACTGAAGCCCCAAGGCCTATTCAGGGAAATGCCCAGAAGTCACAGTGTCACTTCTGTTGCCTGTTACTGATGAAACTAAGTCACAAAGCCAGGACCGTTTCAAGAAGGATGGAAACAAGAGTCTACCTCTTTTTTTTTTGCCTTTTAATAGTATTAGAGAAATTTTCTTTCTCTACTTCTTAAAAATACCTTTATTGAGATGTAAGTCACATACGATACAACTCACCCATTTAAAGCATACACTTCAATGGTTTTTAGTACACCTACAAAGTTGTGCAACAGTCACTACGATCTAATTGTAGATCATTCCATCACCTCTCATGGAAAGAATGGCATGGGTGTGCAGAGATGGGAGGAATTGTTGGGGGTCATCTTTACACCTTTATCTCAATAAAAAAGCAATGATATGATGATAGGGAGGGAAGCAGTGGATGTATAGATGAAACAAGAAAGGGCCATGGATTGAAGCTGGGTACATTAAATTATTGTATTTTATGTACCGGTTTTAATTTTTGTCATAATAAAAAAATTTGAAATATTCTCTGGGTATTTATTGTTAAATACTATCTGGGCCATGTGTCCCTTGGAAATCCTCATGTCCCCCCAATGGTCTGATTACTGCAGTTTGAAAACTACAATCTTGAGTGTCATCCCCTCAAGTCTATCAGGGCTGTCCCCCTCCAAGTATTATCTGGTGTTTACACATTTGAAAACTGTGTTGTCATTTATCTGTTTACTGATAAATAATGGAAGCATTTTCTGTCAATACTTATAAACCTGCCTCATTGTCCTAAATTGTTGCATAGCACACCAGTCTGGAGAAAATGTCTTCTTGTCCCCATATGCTCATTTTTCCTACCTCCTGTCAAGTATGCGGTTGAGGGAGGCTGTGAATGAGGTGAGAAAAATAAGTCGAGGAAGATGGTTATAGCCTGAAGGAAATACGGGAGGAAAACTTAAGGGAGAGAAAAAAGGAAGCTAAGGACCAAGTCATAGGAAGTTGTCTGTGCTCTAATCAGGTAAGATTATTCCTAATAACAATTTATCACTTCCCCACATCCTCTCTCCCAGGCATCCCTGTTTTGTGGTAAATTGGCCTGCTAATTGACTCCCACAAGAGACAGAGAAGACTCTCTCCTGAACACAGCTGAATTAAGTAAAAATGCATTTGGTTGTAAGTAACAGAGAAATAATTCACAGTACTTAAACAGATCAGGAGTTGTTTTTTTCCTCACGTAAGCAGTCTAGACATAAGTGGCAGCCTAGTATTGGTTCAGCTTCTCAGCAACGCTGTAAGCATCCTAATAAAAGCATCCTAATAAACCCTTTTACTCTCCCTGTTCTGCCATCCTTGATAGGTTGACTCTGGTTTTTATGCTTCTAGCTTACTGGCCACAGGAGGGCTACAGGATCTCCAGTCGTCCTATCTGAGTTTCAGAAATGAAAGAGAAAGGGGAAAAGACCTTCTCTTCCTGAAGTCTTGTCTTTTACTTCTGGGAATGAAGTCCCACCACCCCATCTCATTGGTCAGAACTAGATTACCTGCCCATATTTAGGCTAATTACTAGTCATTGGTAAAGAGAATGCCATCACTGGTTTCAACCAATCAAAATTCACTAGTGGGGCTTAGGGAAGGGCCTGCTCGCTCTGAGATCAATGGCTCTCCATTAACTTCTTGAACAAATTCAAGTTCTATTAGCAGGAAAGCGGGGGTGTTGCTAAGAAGACTGACTGTGGGTAGGCTACACAGAAGGCCTACCACAATAACCCACTTTTTGGTGGAATAGTTCTGGCCCATGGAAAGATTTTCCTTTATTGAACTTACATCCTCATCCTAGATTACCTATCTATCCTAGGTTCTGGTTTGATCTCTGGAGCCACACAGAATGGGGTAAATCCAGGTTTTGTGGGTTCTGAAAATCATACAACTGAGGCTGGGGACTGGCTCTTAAAGTGAAATAACACAAAGTTAAGGATTCAAAATTAGGTACCAGGTTTCAGAAGGAGCCCACACAAGTAAGGAGCTCTAAAGCTTAAACCTGATTATCTTCATGATAAATTCACCTCTGCCCACAAGAAGAAACATTATCCCTCTTTCACATCACAACCCTTTAAATGATTGAGGACATTTGTTCCAAGCCTGCAAGATATCCTCTTATCCTGATTTCCAAACTCTTCACTTTCTGGGTCAGCTTCTCTAATGGTCCACACTGGTGGAACCATTCATGCCGTGGGATTCTGAGCAGAGTGAAGCAGAGAGAATTCAATATGAGATTCAGTCCTCCTGTAGACTGAAGAAACCCTGCATTCCAAAAACCTCCACTGAAAAGAAAATACACTTGGGAGAGTGGGTATTATGAATAATTTGTTTATCAGACACTGGATCTAAGACAGCACTACCTATTCAAACAAAAATGCACAGAAATAAAATAGTCACGGGCCACATAAGAACATTTAGGTCAACAAAGGGACACATATACAACGGTAGTCCCATAAAATTATAATGGAACTGAAAAATTCATCTCACCTAGTGACTTCATAGCCATCATTAATAGAGATGGAGGTCCATGGTGCATTATCTGCTTACAAGCAAATCTATGATGAAAAAAATACACAAACCAAGCAAACCACCATGGACATATTTCTGAATAGAATTACAGCTCCTCAAAAAGAGCCTCACGCAGATCCTTCAGGAACTCTTCCAGAAGAAGGCACTGTGATCATAGGAGATGACAGTTCCACGTGTGTTATTGCCCTTGAAGACCTTCCAGTGGGACAAGATGTGGAGACAGGAAATTAGGCTTATGTGTTTGTTTGTGTTTCTGTTTTTAACAAAAATGTTTAAAAGTAAAAAAACAAAATACAAATTTTAAAAATAGAAAAAAGCTTATAGACAAGGATATTAAGACAACAATGTTTTTTATACAGCTGTACAATGTGTTTGTGTTTTAAGCTAAGTGTTATTACAAAAGTAGAAAAGTGCCAAAAATTAAAAAGTTTATAAAGTAAAAAAGTTATAGTAAGCTAAGGTGAATTTATTATTGAAGAAAGAAATCTTTTTAATAAATTTAGTGTAGCACAAGTGTACAGTGTTTATGAAGTCTACACCAGCATACAGCGTGTCCCAGGCCTTCCCAGTCACTCACCACTCTCTCCCCGACTCACTCAGAGCAACTTCTAGTCCTGCAAGATCCATTCGTGGTAAGTGCCCTACACAGGTGTTCCTTTTTAAAAAATCTTTTAAAATCTATTTTTATCTATTTTTACATGTTCTATGTTTAGATATGGTTAGGTACACAAATACTTACCATTGTATTACAATTGCCTACACTATTCAGTACAGTAACATGCTGTACAGGCTTGTAGCCTAGGAGCGATAGGCTTTACCATAGAGCCTGGGTGTGTAGGAGGTTATACCATCTATGTTTGTGTAAGTCCACTCTGATGTTCACGCAACACAAAATCACCTAAGGTAACCCCGTCATTAAGCAATGCATGACTGTAAATCAAAACAAAAACCAGTCATCAGGAAACACCACTAAGAGAGAGTTTTATTAGCATACTGCAGAGTCTAGACTTTAGTTCAGAAGCTGAAAGATCTAAAACAGCTTTCAAGTATGTAAAATGAGGGTAATATCACCTTCTTTACAGGGTAGTTGTGGGGACAGAGCCAGGAGTGCAGTTTCCAGGCTCTCGGCCTCACATGGAAAGGTGCTGGCTCGGGTAGTAAATGGCCATCAAATGTGATCGGATGGCCATCAGCTGTGGCTAGTTGGCTGTCAGCTGTAACCAGTGAACCATTGGCCATTAATATAACTGCTGTGGCTACGCTAGCAGCAAATGGGGGCTAGCAAGAAAATGGTGGCTGAGCTAGCAAGAGCGGATTGCAGTTAGCAAGTGAGGTTGGTTTGCAGAGAAGCAGACGGCGGGTTGCAGATAGTGCGGATCCTGCTTCCTGTGTCTCCAACCCAGCCGCCAGCAAGACTATAGTGGTGTGACTCCCCTATCTATGGCTCCGTGGGTGTTCCTTTTTGGCCTCACCGTGTCCTGCATTCTTATGTGGGGAGTGGGAGCAGAGACACCGCATGACACCCTGCATGACAATATTAAATTAGAATTTTGTTAAAAATAATTGATTTAGAAATATTAGGTCAGGTTAAAGTTTGCTGATGATTTTTCAAAACATACAAATTGGTATTGTTCCTTTAAAAATAATTTATCTCAAGTAATATTGAATTAGACTCTAGAATCAGACAGAACTATTCTAGTCTCCACACCTCCATGTTCGAGGTACCTAACTTCCAGAAGGATAGTTAAACTCTGAGTTTCAATTTCCTCATCTATAAAATGAAGATGTAGTTGTGAGGACCAAATGCAGTGGTGGGAAAAGTGCAGTTTAGAAACAGTGTAGCTCCTTCTTAGTGCTCTTAATGTCTGAAAAAGCAGTGGGCGAGTGGCGGGAGAGATGAAGCTGGGTATTTAGGCAGAAACCACTTCACAGGTCTCTGGATTTTCTCAGTGGTAGCAAATCTTTATTCTCTGAGAGTGGATTTTGTTCCTGGCAACAGCCAAAAGTCAATCAAAATATAGGTGAATGTGCTGAAAAACAAGGTGTCTAAAAGTAATGTGTTAAATGAAGTCTGTGAAAATTATAAAGAACCTTTGAAAGTCCTCTCATCCAGAAAAGCAATACAGCATTGTAAAAATAGTCAGAATCAACTTTTTCAGAACTCTGGATATTAGTAAGAGCAGTGAGTTTTGTGGCATTTTAACTTGCCCTATTCTCATTTTCCTCTCCCCAGTTCCACGGCACACTTAAAACCCAGCATAGCAGCCACTGGAACGGACAGAGCAGTCAGAGCTCCTTCAAAGCCCCAATCTCAGAGGACTATTACTGTAAGACATATCTAGTGGTTTACTGGAAGGCCCCATTCACAAGGTGTGTTTATTTGACCTGACTCAGAGGTCACTCTGGGCAAGCAGCCCTTTCCCTGGGGTAAATTGTTGAAAATAGGGGCAATTGTTTACCATTATGAATGCCTGAGACAATGGATAAGAGTTGGGGTAAACAATAGGCTAAGGAAAACAAAGCTCAAAATAAAACTCTGGGGAATGAGATGTCCACAGGGGTCTTTGAAAAGCTCTGTCTGTCTCTCGGAATCTAGAAAGCCACTTGCATGCACAGGGCTTTGTGCTTGCCCAGCTCTACGAACATGTTCAGGAAAGATCTGAAAAGATCCTGAGGTCTCATCTCTGTCTAACCTTGAGGCTCTATTTAAGCAAGAAGTGAAGGCTAAGAAAGAGTTGTAAACTGCCTGGAAGAGTGTTAAAAATGAGCCACAACATACACACACAGTGCCCCTTTATAAAGATTGAAGACTTAATTATTTATAGGCATTTAAGGAAATCTCTGTCTAGTTATTAGGTGATCACTGAGCTAACTGAACAAAGACCTCAGTAGCCACACATGATTAAAATATATATATATATATACATGTATATATATATATATATACACACACACACATGTATATATATACATTTAAAATATATATATACATATATTCAGGAAAGTATACATATATATATATACATATACATATATATATATATGTATATATATATATATATTTCACAGCACTAATTCAGGAAAGTAATGAAACAAACATCAACAACAACAGCAAAAACCATGGAGAGAGAATCTGATTTTGAGTTGTCACATTATGTTATTTAAAATACTAAGTTTTCAACAAAAATATGAAACAAGCAAAGAAATGAGAAACAAGACAAAAAGCAGTGAATGTTTTGTCCCTGAGTAAGACCAGCTATTGCATTTATTAAACACAGATTTTAAATCAGCTATTTTAAATATATTAACCTAAAAATGAAAGGCCAAAGTGAGAGGCAACAAGGGTTTATTCGAGATGCAAAAGAATAGCTATTTGGAAGCACGGATTCAGCAGAAACCCAGTTAGTGTTCCAATTAGGGGGCGAAGGCGAAGAGTTATTATGAGAAAGGGAAGGTGAATAATTATATGAATAGAAGGAAGGAATTTCTATTGGTGTTAATCAGTCAAGGAAGGAATTTCTACAGGTGCAAATAATGTAAATATTCTTTAACTATTCATTGTGGTGCTAATTCTAAAGAATGGTCTGCTTTCTTGTTAGCTTTGCAAACAGTTGTTTGGAATACAATGTTTCTTTAGCCCAGTCCAAAAGTTATTTTGTCCAAGTTAAACATTCCAAAGTTTTCAGGAGTGAGAGGTACAATGCAGTTCCCCTGGGATGGCAACTCTGACTCCATTTTGAAGTGGCTCCGTTTATATTATTTTTCACAGTTCAAAGAACCAAAGGAAATTGTATCTAAAAAAATAAAAGAAAGCATGGGAATGATGTCTCACCAAATAGAGAATGTTAATAAAAAGACAGAAATTATAAAAAAGCAAATATACTTTTAAATTTGAAAAGTACACTAACAAATGAGGAATTCACTAGAGTGGTTCAACAGTAAATTTGAGCTGACAGAAGAAAGAATAAGTGCACTTGTAGATAGGTCAATAGAGATTATTCAGTCTGGATAATAGAAAGGAAAAGAACAATGAATAGACTCAGAGACCTATAGGACCCTGTTATTTTCCAACGCAAAATATATATTGTAGTTCTAAACCCCAATATCTGTGAATGTGACCTTATTTGGAAATAGGGTCTTTGCATATGTAATCAAGTTAAGAAGATGTCATTAGAGTAGGCCCTAATCCAATATGATTGGTGTCCTTATAAGAAAGAGAAATGTAGAGAGAGACAGGTACCCATAAAGGAAAGATAATAAAAACAGGGAGAGGATGGCCATATTATGATAGAGGCAGGGATTAAACTAATGCACCTACAAGCAAAGGAATACCCAGGGTTGCCAATGAACACCAGAATCTAGAATAGGTAAGGAAGTATGACTACCTAATTTTGGATATATTGAGTTTTGGGTAGGATTCCATTTTACCTCCATTCTTGGCATTTATTTATTAATTAAGATATTTATTAAGAGCCTGCCATGTGTAGCCTACCACTGTTTCATGCACTGGGGATACCGCAATGACAACACAGCATCTCTGCCCTTCTGGAGCTAACATTATCATGAAGAATTAGACCATAAAGCAAAATAATTAAGTAAAATATATAGTATGTCAGGTGCACAAACGAAACAGAAGAATGGAATGGGTCGTGCTGGAGGGAGGTAGATGTCAATTTTTTATTTAATAGGCTGTATTTTTGGGAGCAGGTTGAAATTTACAGAAAACTTGAGGACAAAGTACAGAGAATTCCCATTTAGCCTCTTTTCCTCCTATTCCCCGCCCCAGAATTTCCCGTTAACATATTGCATTAGTGTGATACATTTGATGTCAATATTTATACATTGCTATAAATAAAGTCCATTAGGGTTCACTTTTTGTGTTGCACACTCTATGGGTTGAAAAATGTATATTAACATGTATCCACCATGACAGTATCTTGCAAAATAGGTTCACTGTTCTAAAAATCCTGTGCTCCACCTATTCATTCCTCCCTCCCCACCAACCTACTGTGGTCACGGAAGTTTCTACTATCTCTGGGGTCAGCCAGTGACCTGAGAAGTATTTCCTTAAATGTCTGGCTCCTGAGAGAGAGGATAAAACCAAGTACTGTTTCTCAATTCCTTGGAAGCAGCTTTATTTAGCCCACGGGGGTTGAAACAATACCAACCAGCCTCTAGAGGTTTGGCTTCTCAGTGATTAAAAGCAGCAATCATCGGTTAAAACCCACAATCTTAACATTTGGAAGACAAGGTCCTTTTTGCCCACTCTGGCACCAGCAAATCACACCATTGCACCAAGGATCACGGGTAGCCATCCCCACTGCTGCCTGCCCTGGGTATGGCAGATGGTAGTTGCTACCATGCGAAAGGCTGAAACTCACCAAAATTTACCAGTCTCTTCACCAAGTATCTCCCGGATGCTGCAAATTTTCTAAGATAGAGTTCTAAAATAGCTACTCCAGTGTCTGCCAGCTATTAAATTGTTTAGGTGGGAGGATGAACTCCTGGAACTTCCTGCTACACAATCTTCTGCGATTTCACTTCCATAAGCCTTCATGTGGTTCTTTAAAACAATAGTCTCCTTATATTGTTTTCCTCTATATCTGTGGGCATATTAATCCTACTTGTTATGTGTCATTGTCTTTTTCTTCTAATTTCATTGTCTTTGCCACTTCTGAGTCTATTTCTATTAAATGATTTTTGTTCGATGGGTCATATTTCCTTGCTTTGTTCTACCTATAGTAATTTTTGTTTGGCTGCTGAACATGATTAATTTTATTTAGCTGAATGATATTAAGCGGACTTTTATCTGTCAGGCCGTTAAGTAACTTGGGAATTAATTTGATCATTTTGAGGCATGTTTTAAGATCTTTTAGATGAAGCTAAAGTAGCCTTTATTCGACAGCTTAGTTAGCCTCACTTCCAAAGTTTGGCCTTTCTTGGGTTTTTACTGAATGCTCTGTATTTTCAAAGAATCTTCTCCACTTGCTTGAAATGAACTTGAATTCTTTCCATCATTGTGGCCAGCTCTGGGCATAGTCATGTTACAACTTGCTAACTGTCTTTCTTCAAAATTTTTTTGTCTGGCCTCATGGGATTTCACCATATGCAAAGATTAATATTCAGTCTAGGACCCAAGGTGACTTTTATGTAAATTTCTTGAAATCCTTTTCTATATAGATTCCTCCTCTGGAACTTTGCTTCATACCTTCTAACAGCCCCAGTTTCCTAAAACTCTGATATCTGGCTCCCCAGGTAACAAGACTACCAGTCCTATTGGGGTTCCAGATTTCTGCACCAGTTTATAAATTGCCTTCACATAGAAAACCTGGCTGATGGTAAGGCTCATCTCACTTATTTTTCTTTTCTTGGGGATTATAGTCTTGTTCTGCCCTGACCCAGTATTGTAAAAGTTGTTTCCTATATTTAGTTGAACTTTCTAGTTGTTTACAGCAGGAAGATGTTTCTGGACCCTGTTACTCCCTCATGGTCAGAAGCAGAAATCCAAATACTATTTGGTTTAGGTAGAGTAAATTACAACAACAAAGGACCTGAAGGGGCAATTCACCCCAAAAGAAATATGCATAGCCAATAAACACATAAAAAGATATTCAATCTTGCTAATATTTAATATATATATTTTATTACATACGAGAACATTTTAAAGTCATAATACCCAGCAGAGGTGGAGACATATATTGTAACTGTAAAGTGACATGTATTTTGGGGAGCCAATGTGGCAGTATCAATCAAAATTTAGAATATACTTAATGGACGTAGCAATTCCGCTCCTAGATATTTACTCAAGATAAATGAAATCATGTGTCTACAGGCAGATTTGTACAGGAATGTTCATAGCATTTTTATTGATAATACCCCCCAAACTGAAAATACCTCAAAGCCTGGCTATCTATTAAAAGGAGACCTGGCAAACAGATTTGGCAAAAAGTTTTAAAGTTATAGTAATAAAATGAACTACTACTTACTAATAAAAATAAACAAGGAATACTGATGAATCTCAAACTTTCTGACTAAACAAGTTTTAGTGTGTTTATTCATTCCATTTACACAAAATTCTAGGACAGGCTAATCTATGGTGTAAGAAAGACTGATTGTCCCTGGTAATGTTAAGGGTTGTATTGTGTCCACCCCCATAAAAAATGTCAAAGTCTGAACACTCAGTACCTGAGAAGGTGATGTTATTTGGAGATAAGGTCACTACTGATGTAATTAGTTACGATGAGGCGGTGATACTGAAGTATCACCCTAATCCAATATGGCTGGTTTCATTATAGAACGACGGCCATGTAAAGATGCAGAAATAGATGGCTCAGTTGGTTAGAGCGCGAGCTCAACAACAAGGTTGCCGGTTCAATTCCTGCATGGGATGGTGGGCTGCGCCCCCTGCAACTAAAGATTGAGAATGGCGACTGGACTGGGAGCTGAGCTGCACCCTCCACAACAAGATTGAAGGACAATGACTTGGAACTGATGGATCCTGGAGAAACACACTGTTCCCCAATATTCCCCAATAAAAAACAAACAAACAAAAAAACAAAACCATAAGTAATATCTTAAAAAAAAAAAAAACGATGCAGAAACACAGGAAAAATGTCATGTGAAGATAGAGGATTGAAGTGACATTTAAAAACCAAGGAAGGTCTGAGGCTCTCAGGAGCTAGAAGAAACATCTGAATAGATTCTTCTGTAGCACCCTCAGAGAGAGCATGGCCCTGTTGACACCTTGATTTTGAATTTCTAGACTCCACAACCGTGAGACAACGAAGTTCTGTGGTTTTAATTCCCCCCCCCCACCTCCCCGGTTTGTGGTACTTTGTTATGGTAGCCCTAGGAAACTAATAAAGGGAGGAAAGGTGAGGGTGGTAACAGAAGGGGGAGGGGAAAGAGGAAACTTTCTGGAGCGCTGCTAATGCTTTGTATCAAACCCTAATGCAGGGGTTTGAGTTACACAGATACATACATTTGTGAAAACTCACTGAATGGCAGACATAATATTTGCTTATTTGATTGATAAAAAATGTATGTCAAAAAGGGCAATTATTGAATACTAGTTAATGACATGCATGCTGAAGTGCTCAGGGAGAAGCGTACAGATGCTGGCAACATTATTTTATGAAATGCATAAAAAAGATGGATTGATGGATGGAGAGAGGCTTAGATGAACACAAATGTGATAAGAGCAAATATAGCTGGATGTTAATTGTTGAACCTAGAGAATGATTATATAGGTGTTCAGAGTTCAATTCTACCTCTGTTTGAATATTTTCATAATACAATGCTGGGGGAAAATTTATATATAGTTGACCCATATGTACAAGCATGATTTATAAGGGAATATATAAAAGTCTATACGTATTATCGTTTTTAATAGCCAAAATTTACAAACTGTCTAAATATTTAAGAGGAATTATTATATAAATTGTAGTAGAAACCCACATATCTGATGGGATCAGAAGTAATGGTTGATTGGTTGAATGAAAACCATTTAAAGGAGAAATTAAAAAATACATACACTTTGTTTTAGCTCAAGATACATAAATGCACATTCATTTGTGATTCTTTTTATGTAGGGCCAAGGCTTTTTACATTGGATTTGAGCCCGATTATAATTCCTTAGTCTTTGTTGCGAAAAACAGATCCCAACTGTATCATCTATTGTTTTATGTTAATCTCTCAATTATATCATCTATTCTTTTTCTGTTAGTCTCTCTTAATTGTCTTGCTTATACCTATTTTTAATAAATTTTTAAAGAATTTAATAAAGTTTTAATGATACCTTTATAAGGCATTTGCAAAAATCCTACCCTCTTTGTCACACTCATTTAATTGGCTTGTGTAATATATAATTAACTAAATGATATAATAAAGGTAAATAAATTTGCATATGTAGGTTAACGAACACACACAACTGATTTTAGTAAGTTTACAACTTAATTGATGGAACTAGAAGAGCTCAGGCATAACTGAGAGCAGTCAACAGTGGGCAAGGGAAAGAAAGAGAAGAGTGCCAGTCTACAGAGTAGGCTATTTGGATGGTGGGTAAGAAAGCTTCAGTCAGATGGAATGTTAACCAGGATTAGGAAAAGCTTTTGCAGGTATGCCCCAAACTCAGAAGTCATTAAGGAGTTTGACACATTTGCTTATAAAAGTATTAAAAACGTCATCATACCCCCCAGCTCTCAAAAATAATAAAATCAAACACCGTTAAGAAAAAGGTTTTGCAACATATATGACTGAAATGACTAATTTCTTTAATTTCCAACATCTCGTAATGAAGAAAAAATGAAACAACTTGATGTAAAAAGAAAAGATATCAATATGAAATTTAGGAAACAAATACAAGGTATCCATAAAGATAAAAATCTAAACCTTACAGAATACATCAAAATATTATTTCACTTACGAGATGAGCAAAACATTGTTTGATACCAGTTCTAAGAAGAATGTGGGAAAACATTCTCATATGCTTTGGTTAAAAGCATAAACTGGTATAATCTACTCTGAGAACAATTAGACAATATTAAAATTTAAAAATGTAGGTGCCCTATGACTTAGCAATCTCACTGTTAGAAGTTTACCCTATGCATATACTTGGAATGATTAATGAAAATATTTGCATAAGAATGTTCATTGCAGCATTGGCTGTATAGTGTAAACTAGAAACAAGCTAAGTGTCCAACAAGAAATTAAATTACGGTATATCCGTATGATGGAGTACAAGGCAGTGATTAAAAAGAATGAGGTAGACCTGAATATGCTGATATGGAAATATTTCCAAGATGATAAAGCAAGCTGAATATATTGCACAATCTCTTTGACATTAACAAAATGTGTATGTACACACAAATGCATGCACACATATTTCTTCCCCTAGAAGAAAACACAAGCAATTTAACAGAGGTGGCCATTGATTTGAGGGGGACTATTCTTAGGGGTGGAGCATGTAGAAGAGGTTTCCAGAACTCCTCGTGGATCTTCCTTATACTGTTTAAATTTTTATGATCTTGTACATAAGAACAGTCATGGCATAATCATGTCTTTATTTCTGCCTTTTGGTGTAATTTATTTTTAGTTATGAAATGATTTAAATATTAATTTTTTTTCTCTAAGAAATTATTTTCTCTCAGATGAAAAAGGGCACACCTAACTGCACTTGGTGAAGATATGAAGCCAGCTGACTTTAGGAATAGAAAGGTCCTTTATTTTGACTGATGAGGTCTTCCATTAGGAGTACCAGAAGAGAGGGGTTGCTGCTGGGAGAAGGTATCTATCAGACATCCTTCATTTTTCTGAATTTCTTTTAGTTCCTTATTTACCCTCTTCCCTCCCCCCAACAAAGCCACTGTGTGAGCCAGTAATTCTAGAAATGTCACACTTAGCATTCTCCTCGTTCCTTCTGACCACCCATTAATGAATATAACCGTTGTTCGAAAGTCCACGACAAAATACTCACATAAAATAATCTTCAAAACTCCTCCACTTTAAATTACTAAATCACATCTTTATTTAGCAATTGAACAATTAAAAGTCACAGCTAGAGTTTTTTTCACGTTTGTACCTGAACAACTATTTCTCAATCAAACTGAAATATGGCCAACAAATTACGTGTCACAGCATTTCACATAACAAATTGCTCTTAGTACTACAACAGGTTTAATGCAAATCAGCATTTTTATCCTGTTTGCTATTAGTATTTAGATTTTTTTAAAACACGAATTGCAGGAATTCTAATTTTTCACTGATATTAAGACAAATAAATTCACAAGGCCTTTCAAGCATATATTAAGTTGCAGTGACAAATGCACAGTGATTTCAAATTATGCAGTGTTGACCAAATTCAAGCGTACACATTTTAAATGAATCCTAAGCTTCTTTGCCTCTTAATTAGGGAACAAGCCCTATGTGAAGGGATATATTTTTGTGAAAAGGGGGAAGAGTTAGTTTGAAAAATTAGGGGCTAATTCCATTTGCTACTAGTTCAGTACAATGAAACGTGAAATGGCAGCAGATGTGTAAAACAATGTTTTAATTAGGAAATAAACTAGACTTAAGTGACTTTTTGCCCTTCATATTTACATATAGCACCTGTTACAAGGAAACAAAAATCCCAAATTAAAACATCCTCTACACAGAAAATTATTTTAAAAACCACTTCTTAAAAGTATTACAGGTAAGTATATATCAGGGGTGTCCAAACTGTTTTCAACGGTTTTCACCAAGGCCCATATACGGTAAAATACACACACAGCCGGGCCACTCACTCGAGGTGAAGTACGTATTGCCTCACCTGGTTTATTTAAGTAAACTAAATATATTTTTGGAATTTGCTGCGGGCCAATAAAAACTGGATCGCGGGCCGCAATTAGCACACCCCTGGTATATATAGTGAACTATCTGTCCTAAAATTTAAGCCTACACTGTAGAAAACAAAGACTAGCTTTTCTTATTTGAAAAGATTACAATATGGATTGTAACTGCAATGACCTGAAGCTGTAGGAACACTGGGTTGGACAGTTTTAATTTTTTAAAGCACATATATTCTAATGATAGAAAATGAAAACAGCTTAATGTAAACTGTTTTTTGTCTCTTAAATCCTGCCCTGTGACATGTATCTGAAGTGTCGGGACTTTGCCCCCTTCAATTTACTTGTGGTGCAGTATTGACTTAACCCCTAGGTACAACTTAAAAACAAACAAATGGATTTCCAAGTATTTCAGTAATGTACAAAAATGCAAAGCAGAAATGATTACAGTAAACCAAACTTGGTTGAAGCTAGCTGAGAGAACTCAGAATCCAGCCATACAGTCAACTGGGTAGCTTTATTGTACTAAATAAATTACAGAAAAGTGGCAAAGCTAAAATCACACAAGTTACCCTTCAATATCAGTGACCAAGAGATCGATGTAAAGCATTCAAACTTGGGTCCAATCAAATGAGCTCTACATATAATCCACTAATTTTCCATATTTACAAAACCCCTAGGATATTTTTAAATGTATAAATTAAATCAGTAGTAAGCATGAAATAAAGTGCTACTATTTGAAATTCAAGGAATCAATTTCAGCACTGAAATTTGACCTATTCTACAGACTGCAAGAAAGAATAATTCTGTCACTCACCGAAGGGTGGGAAAAGATGGGGACCAGAGAAGCCCAGAACTGGGTTGAAATTTTCTTGCCCAGGAGGGCAAATAACTGGGACACTACAAGTCAGGAGGAAAAACCAAAAAACTTTTTAAATAAAATGTAAAACGGGCTCAATATGACTGCAGTGAATTTGGGGAAACCACAAATCAGCACCTATTTGGGTCTAAGATTGTAAGCAGGGCTGGGCCCCCTTGCGGACTTTATGGTGATAATTTCACTTAGCATGTGGCATTTTATTTACTTAAATATTTTTTAAGTTTTGGAAACTCCCAGAAATGAGAGGGGGCTGATAGTAATCTTTTAACAACTGTTAACAAATTTAATGAAGATACCACCTTACAGTTGCTCAGGGTACTTCACAAAGATTCTACCCTAAAGGGAAGTTAATGATTTTGTACAAGTCAGAAGGATGGAAGCAAGTGTCAAAATAATGAAGGCTCCATCGAGTCAAGTTTAATGAGTAATAAATAACAAATACTACTTTTTAAGAAATTGTTGAACAAATTAATCATACCTAAAGATTTTGGTTTAAAATGTAGGGCTTTTTTTCCAGTTGTTTTTTGTTCAATGGAATTAATAGACCCTAAACGTGGACGACATCACCACTACAAGTCAAAGTTGGTCTTATCTGTTTAAGACAGAGAATAAAAAGGCAGAACTATTTGTCAGGGGCCTCTGCACATATTTACTGTGGTGAATCGTAGGCACGGTTTTCTGGCTTCACCAAAGTCACACTCTCACAACGGTGTCCTCATCTGTGGCTGCCACCGTGCCAAAGCCTGAGAAAGTTCTTTCATGGGAAACACGGTCAGCAGAAATGTTTACCCTCACACAAAAGCAACCTTTCACTCCACTCCAGACAAGTCTAGAATTCAGTTATATTACACTTAAAAACAGTGTGCACAAATTTTCTTCAAATTTCTTATTCCAGAGCTAAAACAAAGTGAAAAAGAATGTACATTATATTTGAAATGTGTCAATGATTGTTCTTGTTTATAATGAAATTACATTTTTCTTCTAAAATTGCATTTTGTATAATGTAGTGGAATACACTCTCCCTTTCCTTCTTTTCAATCCCTCACTGATATTTTTAAAACAAAGAGTATCTGTAGAATCAAGTCATAATTCTAATAATAATTGTAAGATACATTCATTTTCTTTACAGCACAAAAGACATACAAATATCATTTTTTCCTCTTTAAACAATGAAGTAAAAGAAGTTAACAGTTTCAATCTTTTGTCCATATAAAAATATTTTTCTACATAATTTACATCACAACAGACAGGAAAATTCTACAGTGTTGAACTGAAACTTTTATGAGCACAAGGCTTTCAAACATTTTCATTCTTGTATTTGAAATCTTAAAACGTTTCAGGAAGTTAAACATTAGAACTTCCTCTTAAAATTGTAGTCTAACTGCAATATTGCTAATACGTTTCACTTGGTATATTAAAAAATAAACCAGTTTACTGATTTATGCAATGAACTGTATCTCGTCAATGTTGATGAACTGCATCCCGGTAGATACCACTTCCGGCTGCCCATTTAGCTTGAAGTACTAAACTAAAAAAGACTACAAAACTTTAGAAATCAACAGTAAACTGCCATGGAAAACCTCACATATAAATAGCAGCAAATTTAGGTATGGAAACAGAAATAACAATTTGGTGTCTACACATGACGACTTCATCAACATTATAAAACCAAAATGTCTAATTTCTGGCTGAAATAGGTAGGGCTTGTTTTTGACAACATTGAAAGGCTTACTGTAGTAATGGCTACTAAGAATAAAGTCTGTATATAATAAAAAACTGTGTGGATAATAGTTGCAGACATTGTAAAGCAAGTTGAACCCTAAAAAATAAAATTTAGAGTATAATTTCATGAGTTCTTTATAAAATTGCTGAAGTTATCAATGAGCAGTTAGCCCTTAAAATGTTTTATGTAAATTCATCTCTACACAATTCTCAAAGAATTTTATACAACTTCTGTTGTGATTACATTAGGCACCAATAAATCTCTGCCAACAGAACACTAATTCTGATATTTGATAAAATTAATCCAGTGGGTTTTAATAACATAGCTATTTTAATGGGAGGAAACAACACACAAAATGATCGCAGAAATTGTGGTTGGATAGCTGAGGCAAACGTGGGATGTAAGCAAAGCTAATATAGTTACTTTGCCGATGTGGCAGATGACATAAAAGCAGCTGTCTCATAAATTATCTTTGTCTTGTCATATTATTAAGAGATGTTTATTCCAACAAATATTTACCATAATGTGTTTTCTCTAAGTGACAATGCAAATTCACCTGAACTACAAACCAATGACTACAAAATAAAACAGATGTAAACATATTCCACATTATTGTGGTATAAATAATTTTTATGAATTCAAAACTACTTTGGCAACCTTATCATCAGAATATTTTAAATATTCCCGAAACAGGTATTTATCACACTAGAACATTGTTAAAAATTCTTATTTTCTTCTCCCTTTCTGATAAGATTATAAAACAAGTAATCCTTTAATTCTACTACATGTTCACATTATGAACACAAATTATTTGATTATAAGCGGACGTGTATTCTAAATCTTAGTTCTATGTTTTAAGTGCTTTTCAACATTAGTCTTCTAATTAGCATTTTAGCATGTTTTCACACTGCACGTCTTATCAGCCTAAATACCTTACAAAAGCTTATGTTCTGTCAGGGCAACACGGCTAGCAAACTGAGTTGGGGTCCTAATTAGGATCACTTTTTAAAGCCTACTTATTTTCTACCTTAAGTGACATCTTCTAAGATCATCCAAGTTATTAAGTGAAATCACTACCTAAGTACAACTCTTGAGCTGAAATAGACAAAAATTCATGAAAATTTATGATACGTTGCCTAAACTAATAGAACGTGAGATTATATAAAAATCTTTCAAGTTCCTTATAGCTCTCAAGGTATAGTACTTCTAGTGGAGATAGATTTTTGCTCAAATACCTGCTTAGATCTGATCAGATCTGCCAACAGATAATAAACAACTCTATAGTTAAAATAATCCTTTACTTGTTTGTTAGCATTAGCTTTTCTGAAACACACAAATATATAAACACACAAAAGTATCTCTGTGTGTATGTATTAGTACTTGAAACCTTCAAGTAACTGTCTTAATGGCTTAACATACGTGTTTATACATTTGAAGCCAGCTTTTATATATAAATTTTCTCTTCACTCTTAATCAAAGTGATCAGCCCTTTCTCCCCTCTTACTTGTGCTACCAGGCCAAACAAAGGAAACTATTTCTTATGCTGTTACTCTGCCTCTATTTTGAATGGATACATTGGTTTAACAATTACTACCAATTCTTCTTCTTGTGAATGGAAAGTCTATTCCAAAATATTCCTCATCCTATGTATAGAGTGCTGACACAAATCAGATGCTCAATACAACATTTGAAATGAACATGGTAAAACCATCATAAATCAGAGGGGAAAGGTTTTCACAAACATTTCTTAGCATTTACAAAAGCCCTTTGATTCACCAATATCTATTTCCACTTGTGAGAATAACAGTCAGCATTAATTGAGAGAGAGAGAGCGAGAGAGAGAGAGAGAGAGAGAGAGAGAGAGAGAGAGAGAGAGAGAGAGAGAAGGAGAGAGAGAGAGAGAGAGAGAGAGATGGCTGGAGGATAGGGGAGGGGGAAGAATAGTTTAGATACAAGAAATCTGGCATTTTAATCAAGCAGTATTACAATGACATGAATGGAATCTAGAACTACTTGGTGTACGAAAGCTAGGATGATTCCTAGAATGCTATACAGACTGATAAACAGGTAAAAAAATTTCTTAGGTGTAATGGATGAAGTCTTATCTGTTCTGTGAACAGGGAAGCATAATTAGCATAGCTGTGAAGGATAATTTATTTTAAATTTAAGATTGCAATAAATTTGCCTTTAAAAAAGAATCTTTTCTGTACATAAAAATTCTGACAGAGAATAGCCCCCCCCCCAGGAGAAATTTAAATGTAATCCTAAACGTCTAACATATTATCACTTAAAGACTGGCATTAATGATTAAAAAAGGCAGCAGTGCTCATTGCCAAGAAATTATTAGAGTTAATCTTAGAAGTGTAAACAAAGCTCTAAATTGAAGAACATGCCAACCATGCCATTTATCTGTTTATATCTATACAGCTGTATCTTTTTAAAAAAATCTATGGTTGTCATATTCTACCCATAGTTAGAACAGTTTTCCTTTTAATTCAGGTGAAAAACAACTGCCAAAACAGTTATTAATTATGCAGACCCCAACATGATTTTACTTTTCAACTTATCATCATGTCATATAGCAGCCTAAATTACATTTATCTGTTGGTAGAATGGAATGTTCAAATAAAACTATAGTTATTTACTATCTTATACTGTCTTGACTATAAAATCCAGAAATAGATGAGAATTTCTCTTCAACATGTTTACTCTTCTCTTTTAAAAAGAACTTAAAATATTTTAATATAATAATTTATTTGGTTCTTGGCTATTAATGTTTAGGACTTAACTTTCTAAAATTTATTATGGATTTTGAATATTTGAAATACATCATTAGGTTACACTTAAGATTTTAAAATGTACATTTCCCCCCTCACACTAAATGGCATTCCAAAATAGCTACCAGTCAATTCTAAATTTTATCAAGACTATACTGAAATATTCAGAAACCACTAGTAAATGAGTCTATTTTAACCACATCCATATAAAATAATTGTGTAATATAACTTTTCATTAGGTGAGCAAATTTCCACTTATATTAAAACTGGGCAATTTAAAAATTTTCTCTCTCCATAGACTTAAAAAAAAAACCTGAAGAGGAAAACACACATCCTCAGAGGGAATCAGATCCTCTTATCAGGCAGGACAATCAACACTCTCTGTATTAACATGCTGATAACTTATTAAGTACATATAAACTGGAGTAATTTAATTGTACACAGAAATGACAAAAAGACCCTCATTTCAGTGATTGAGGGATTACATTTAGACACAAGTCAATAACGTTTCATTCTTCGTTTGAAGTATCCCAACCAATAAGCCAGTGTGAACAAAGCTGGTATGAACTGAAATGAATGCTGAGCAGTAATAATTTAGTTAGTGATAGAAATAAATCACAATTAATTGCTCTAACTTTAGCTTAGAGTGTCAATATGTTTAACTTTAATGTGTATAATAGATACCACTTCCAAAGTTAGGCATAAAATAAATATTAAGCTTGAAGAATAAAGCATCTTTTAACTTGAGCTGCTAACTGTAACCCTTGTCCCTCAGGAAAAGGAATGTGCAGATTTTGAGCAATTCCATAGCAGCAGAGCGCTCACTCAGTAGAACAAAAATTACCTTTGCTTCCTGTGGCAAAATACAGGAATTGAGTAAGAAACAGAATTTCCTTACCCTTCTTTGACTGCGTAACTCTCAATATAAGAAGCTATTTTAAAACGTGAACTGATTCAAAATGCATAAAAATGTAAATGTACAATATACATACATACCTCCTATTGGGGTCAAATGAGTGCCTTTTTATTAGACATACAAAGACGTCTCAAGGCACTTAAGGGGTTAAGACACAATGCATGCATTCCTTTACATCAAGTATGTGAAATCACATGATTTGGAATAAGCCAACCTTATGATAAATATAAGTTACATTGTTAAATTCAAGAAAATTTGTAGATTCATATTTATACTTTCTCTAAGATGCTGGTAAATGGACAATGTGCAGCATTTCCTGGGAAAGCCAATTCCACCTTTCTTCTTATGGACAGCAGGTCACTACGGGGGGTGGGGAAGCTGTGCTGCGTCCGTAGGCAGTGTACTGGCTAACAGTGAGAACGATATTGCTAACATTTAAAAAATAAAATCTGGTAATCAGTATAGTAAGTACATGAATCACTGGAACACCAGAGCTGACTCCTGATGGTTGCTTCTTTTTGCTTTCAGAATTCCGGAGGAGAATAGATGAGATGATGAGAATTCTGAGCCTTGGTTGTGGCAATTCTACCAGAAAGGGACTGCATGGCACCACCACAAAATTTCATAAATTACCCTGAACGTACTCAGTTATTCACTATTTGTTCGGAGCAAAGCATGAAATAGTCTTCCAACGCATGAATTATAGGTTTTAGAGAGTGACTTATTTTTAAACATAAAGTGCAACAGTGCTGAAGTTTTCAGTTCTTGTTAGTTCACCATGGTTTGATTTAGATGCCACTTCCTGCGATCAGTATTATGGCACAGTGAATACAATGGAAAGCAGTTTCCAACACATATCCCACATCTTTTGCTTTCTTATTTATTTGATGATGATGTTAAGGGTTTCACAAATCCTTCTTCATAAACTTTCAAAATAGCTTCACATACAAATCTGTATTGACTCTGAAAAATAAAATAAAAAAAATATAATTGATCAGAAAAAGCAGGAAACAAAACAAAAAAATGACAAACGATTCATTTGGTTTGTTTATTAAAAAAAATGCAAAGTAAAACTGCACAGAGATGCCATTTTTCATGAACAGACTAGCAAAAAATAAAGTCTGACAACATATTTTGTCAGCAAAACTCATTCATATATTTCTAGTATCTCTAACATTACCACAATCCCTACTGATGGCAATTTGGCAGCATCTAACAAAACTACACACTCATTTATCTATTTATTGCCTCGCAATCCCACTTCTAGAAATCTATCCAAAGATAAACTAGAAAAAGAAATTGAAAACATACACTCATAAATGAGGCTATTTACTGTCGAGTTCTTTATGATAACAGAAAAGTAGAAACAATCGAAATTGCCACCAGGAAGAAACATGGTGAGTAATCTGTGGCATATCACATCCTCAGAGGAATACTATGTTGTGGGGAGAAAGAAAAGTCTGCAGACAACTCTAGAATGATTGCAGAGTAGTTTGTTAAGTAAAATAGCAAGGTAGAGAAAACTGCATACAATATATTATCTTTATAAAAGAAAGGTGGGAATATAAGTATCTATCTGTCTCAATCATTTGAAAAACAGCAAGGGAAGGATAAATTATTAAAAAATGATTTTCTATAAAGGGAAGGAGGGAATAAGGTGCTGAACAGAGATAGAGACTAGACTTCATTGAATATACTTCCTTCGTTCATATATTTTACTTTGGAACCACAGAAATATACCCCATATTTAGACCATTAATTAAAAAAAGCATTCTATAAATTGAAAATAACACAAATCGATGTGTCTATCTAGTTGATGGCATAACTACTGTGTTTCCCCGAAAATAAGACCTAGCCAGACCATCAGCTCTCATGCGTCTTTTGGAGCAAAAATTAATATAAGACCTGGTCTTATTTTAACATAAGACCGGGAATATAATGTAATATAACATAACATAACATAATATAATATAATACCAAGTCTTATATTAATTTTTGCTCCAAAAGACGCATGAGAGCTGATGGTCTAGCTGGGTCTTATTTTCAGGGAAACACGGTACATAGAGAGGAGCTATTTCAAGGGACTTTGAATACAGTAATTTGACTGTATCTCTTGTAGAATATGTCCAAAAAACAAACAAAAAAAGAAACTTTGGAAAAAAATGAAAATTCTTTTCAGTATCCATGTGTTGGTGATAGTAGTGTTAGTCTGTATATTCTGAGATTACTGTTGGCAAATTGGAATAAAACAAATGAGTACTGTGTGATAGGTCGGCTGGTAAAGAAACGCACATGGTCAGGCAAGTTAAGAAAGTTTTTACTGTAAGAGACAAAAGTTTATCAGGTTGAGCAAAACATGGCTACAGCTCGGGCTGCACGTCTAAAGGAGATTTTCAGCCCTGAAGGAGGGGAGAGTAGGGTTTTAGAGGGGCTGTGCTGACAAGGAAGCATTGTTTGAACAGAAAATGCTGACTGCCTGCAGGCCAACAAACATTTCGTTGTTTTCTTGCAGACGTGGCTCTGTCTGTAAGTCAAGATCTCTGAGATTCAGAGACCTAACACCGTGGTATTCTAAGTCTTTCATCGCTGGTATTGTAGAGAACCAGCACGTTTGTTAAAGAAGAAAGGCGATAAATGTAAGGTAAAAGACGTTAAGCAAAAACAATGTGGTTCTGTGTTTGTATTGGAAGCACCAGTATTGATTCATAAGTTGTTTTCCTACCTCTGGCAACTGGAAGATTTCTAGAGACAAACACTAATCAAAAACCTATAAACCACTCTAGTGCTCAGAGGTGCTCCCTAGAATAATTTCTCAATAAAAAGAACCAGTACTTTTTGGAGAAATTACAGATTCTACCTTGGGGGCACGAAGTATACAAGTGGGGGCCTCAATATCTTTACTGATGGCAAGGAAGCTATCAAAGTTACTCAGGTCCTTACAAAAAGGCTCGGGAGCCAAGCTAAATAGCACTCACTGGCCAAAAATGGGACAATTTAGGCATCATTAAGAATCGTAAGTACAGGGGCCAGCCCAGTGGCCCGGTAGCTCAGGCGGTTGGAGCTCTGTGCTTCTAACGCCGAAGACGGCCAGTTCGATTCCCCCATGGGCCAGTGGGCTCTCAACCACAAGGTTACTGGTTCAACTCCTCGACTCCCGCAAGGGATGGTGGGCTCCGCCCCCTGCAACTAAGATTGAACACAGCACCTTGAGCTGAGCTGCCACTGACCTCCCGGGTGGCTCAGTTGGTTGGAGTGCGTCCTCTCAACCACAAGGTTGCCGGTTCAATTCCCGCAAGGGATGGTGGGCTGTGCCCCCTACAACTAACAATGGCAACTGGACCTGAAGCTGAGCTGCGCCCTCCACAACTAAGACTGAAAGGACAACAACTTGACTTGGAAAAAAGTCATGGAAGTACACACTGTTCCCCTTCCCCAATAAAAAAAGAAAATCATAACTACAACGGATAGAAACATATCACATTATGTATAAATCCACGATTTCAAAATAATGTCAAAACAAACGAAAGTAAACCACTGGGAGAGGCAATTGAACCAACTCATTATACTGAAAAGTTGTAAAGGGAAAGCATGCCTTTCCTACACAGCGTATGCCACTGGTTAACCTCTTTAAAGAAGTAGTCCAGCTAATTAATAAATAAGGAATGACAGGGTATCATCATTTTGAAAGCCCAATGAACTAATGGTACAGGCATTGATCACCCAAGGCTGCTTTGAGACTCTGCTTTCATTTTTTTTTTTTTTTTGATATATAACTAGAAGTCAAACTGCTGGACCATATCGTACATAATGAGTTTTGTTTTTACAGTATGTCAGGATTCATATGTGGTCCATATATTTGAATGGTTTATATGTTTTCTAAATCTCTTAAAAAAAAGAAAGGTATCTAAACTGGAAAGGAAGAAGTAAACTATCTCTATTTGCATATGAAATGATCTTATTTAGAGAGAATCCGAAGAAATCCACTCTCACACACAAAAAACTATTAGAGTTAATAAACAATTTCAGCAAAGTGTCAAGTACATGATCAATATACAAAATCAATTTTATTTCTATACCCAAGCAATGAATAGTCCTAAAATGAAGTTAAGAAAAAAATTTCACTTCAAATAGCATCAAAAAGACTAAAATACTTAAGAATAAATTTAAAGAAGTGCAAGACTTGCACACTGAAAATGACAAAACATCATTGAAAAAAATTTAAAAAGACATATAAATGGAAAGACATTTTATGTTCATGGTTTGGAAGATGGAATATCATTAAGATGGCAACGCTTCTACAGATTTAATTCAGTCCCTATCTTGCTTTTTTTTCAGAAAGGACAAATTGATTATAAAATTCACATGGAAATGCAAGGGACCCAGAATAGCCAAAACAGTCTTGAAAAAGAACAGAGTTGGGAGATTCACATCCTGACTTCAAATTTTATTAGAAAACTACAGTAATCAAGACAGTATACCAGCATTAAGAATATACACGCAAATCAATGAAATAGAATTGAAAGTCTAAAAAACATACACAAATGTTTATGGCACCACTATTCATAATAGTCAAAGAGCGGGAACAATTCAAATGTCCACCAACAGATGATGAATGGACAAACGAAATGTGGTATATCCATAAAATGGAGTATTATTCAGCCAAAAAAAGGAATGAAGTACTGACACATGCTACAGAATGCATGAACCTTTAAATATTATGCTAATTAAAAGAAGCCAATCACAAAAAACCACTGTATGATTTCATTCATATGAAAGGTCCAGAATAGGTAAACCTATTGAGACAAAGTACATTAGTGGTTGCCTAGGGCTGGGTCAGGGGAAAACTGGGGAAGGTATGAGGGAAAATGGGTATGAAGTTTTTTTCTGGGGGGTAATGAAAACATTCTAAAATTAGATTGTAATGATAGTTGCAAAATTCTGTGATATACGAAAAACCACTGAACTGTACACTTTAAAATGGTAAATTTTATGGTATGTGAATTACATTTCAATAAGGCTGTTCTAAAATTAAAAAAAGGCATGATTATGAGATAACTGGAAATTTGAATACTGGTTATTTGATAATATTAAGGAATTACTGTTAATTATACTTAGATGTGATAATGGTATTATGGTTTTGTTTAGAAGGAAAAACAATCCCTGTCTTTTAGACATATACACTAAAATATTTATAGACAAAAATGACATGATGTCTAGGATTTGCTTCAAATATGGGGAGAATACGTGGCAGTATAGATGACACAATATGGCAAATGTTGGATCTGAACACTCAACATAAAGTTCATTATATTACATTGTCTGCTTTTGTGTGTTTGAAATTTTCTATAACTTAAAGCTAAAACAATGACAGGCACTTACAGGATCCTATAGGTCAGCTCATTTCAGTAACTTTAATGCCACTGACAATGCTAACATTTCACAATGGCTTATACGAAAAGTAATCTTAACTTTAACTCTAAAATTCCATGATTCCTCTTTTGAGTCCTAGAACATTATTCAGAGTCATTGTAGAATGCAGTAAGTTAGTAGCTTTATTTCTATGATTTGTGTTATTGCTGCAATTGAAGTTCTTATGTGGAAAAGAAAGGTAATTTCACCAGGGGTGTTTCACTGACAGCAGGTCTATCAAGATTCTCCAGGTCAGGGATGCTATCATTCCTAGCATTCCACTTAACTACGTAACATAGGGCAATACTGTTTAAGCACTCAAGAAGTAACTTGCTAGGGCGGTATTGACAAACATTTTCTGTAAAAGACTGGACAGTAAATATTTTTGGTTTTACAGATCAGATGGTGTCTGTTGCAACTTCTCAACTCTGCTATTGTAGTGTGAAAACAGCCATAAACAATATGTAAATGAATGAACATAGCTGTATTCCAATAAAACTTTATTTACAAAAACAAGTGGCAGGCCGGATTTGGCAATGGGCTGTATTTGACAACCCCTGGGGGTTATTAGCTCCCGGCAGGGGAATCAAAAAGCTAAAAATATAGTTAGGAATATACAGTGGTAACAAAAATCACCATGTTGAGAATACAGTGAAGTACAGTATTATACGTGAAGTACAGTACTTACAGGTGTTTGGATCATCATAGCTCGTTGATCTCTCATTGTTCTTACAATATCTAGTGGATAAACTGGTTGATTGCATTCAATGAGACACATGGCTGTTTCCATAGTAATAAGAACCCCAGTTCTTCCAATCCCAGCACTAAAAAAGACAAATATGAGGCAAGATATTACTGACACTATTCCGTTAAAACTTCTGTGGATTTTGTGCAGAAAATTAAAGTACTGAACCACAGTATAATAGAAGAACAATTTGATTTTAATGTTTAATACTACAAAGGCAGCAGGCCAACTAGAAAGTATTTTGAAAATTGAAAAAAAAGTCACATTTAATACAGATTAAAATGGTCTGTATCCACACTCTCCCCCACTGATAGTTGTAAAAATACTATTTTACAAGAGTTACATTTCAGTTTTTAAAATATGAACAAGGTATAGAAATTTGCTGGAGTAACCTCACTTTAAAATGTAAAATAAAAGAATTACAATAATCTATCATTAAATACACAAAAGAGAGTATTTTACACACTCAAGTCATTTTTTAAAGGCAAATTTAACTCTGACTAAACTTGACCATTGGGATAGTCCACACCAACTTTTTGAAGCCTTCTCTGTGAACATGGCTATCGTGGACATTGGACCCTTAGGATAGAAAATGGCCAAACGTGTTTACCATTCCTGCCATTCTGTCTCTCAAATATGTGGTCTACAATCTGTTTTTGATGATTTGAAAGTCTGCTCTTAAAAAGTGCTGGAAAGTTTAAGAATAAAGAGATACCTCAATACATCCCTGAGTAAGTCGCTTAACAGAGGTGGCAGGATGGGGAGAAAATAATTTCTCTTTCCTAATCTCTCGGTTGGTGTCAGTGAAGGCTGGAGTCACTAGACCTGGCCCTTTAAGGGCAGATGGGGCATGAGTCTGAAAGGAAAGGAGGACAGCCTATGACTAGAGCTCCTAAAAGTGGCTTATCTTGTGCTGGTATTGGGTAGGCCAATTCCAAGATATGTGAGAGTACTCACCAAAAGTCCTTAGAGGGGCCACAGGCCAGGAAGGAGTACCTGCTGGGTGGGGGAATTCTAAACCTTAGCCTGCAACCAAATGCCTACATTACCGTATTTCATCAAGTCTAAGATACTATCATTGGAACACACATCCCAATTCCAGAGATGTTAAACTGTGAAAAAGACAAGCTTCTAAGAATCAGTGCAAAATATTATTTTTACTTCCTGTGATAAAGTTTCTGCCAATCATATATTGTGAACATATCCTTTGTCTTCTACCTTCAGAGCATAGCTTTGAGTTCTCTCTAATTATAGTGAAAATCACAAGGATAAAATAAATTACACATTCCCTTTTAAAAATGACATCTAGTTAGCTATTCAATCATAAAGGACAGAAAACAGAATACCTGCAATGAACAACAATAGGTTCTTCCTTGCCAGCCCTCTTACTTCGTACATGACAAACAAAATCCAGAAAGTCACTTGAATCATCAGGAACCCCATGGTCAGGCCAGGCTATGTACTGGATCTGAGTGAGTTGACGACTCTCATTTTTCTAAGTGTAAATGAAAAATTATGTACCCTTACTTAAGAATTACCTTTAAAATATAAACATTCGTGTTATTTTAATTTTAGAAGAAAAGCAAAAGAAATTACTCCCACTATTCCCCAAAAGTAATATATACACTCAATAAAACACAAAATTTCAACAAAAAAGAATCCATTTTATAGAAATAGTTGTATCCATTTAAGTATCGCTACTTGGATCATTACTTTTCTTATAACTCAATTTCTCTATTTGTAAAGTTTTTTTTTAACTTTTTAAAATTTATTTTAAGTATATTTTTCCAGGACCGATCAGCTCCAAGTCAAGTATTTGTTTCAATCTAGTTGTGGAGGGCACAGCTCACAGTGGCCCATGCAGGGATCGAACCAGCAACCTTGTTGTTAAGAGCACCACGCTCTAACCAACTGAGCTAACCAGCCGCCCCCTGTGAAGTATTGTTTAAGATGATAATCAAGTAAACAGGCAAAAACAAGTTAAGTTCTAGAAAAATGTTTAAGAAAACTAAAGAACTCGTTGAACAAGAATGGCAAAGCGAAAAAATAATTATGAACAAAGTTGGGCTAACCCTAAAAAACACAAGTGAAATCATGGAAAATCAGGAAAACAAAACCTGAAAGTAAATGTAAATTAAAAACTGAAGATCATAAAAACACATTCAAATCAGGGCTTAATTCTTTTTTAGGAGCCAAGAGTTGGTATAATAGAGAAAAAGACACTGGATTTATACATCTTGACTGTCAGTTAAGGCACTTCCTTCAGCTGAAAATGAAATAACATCTACACCTCAAAGGGATAGTCTTATGTTGAAAGGATTCTATGAGAGGACCTATAAATCTCCCAATCAGCTGTTTGGAATCATATGCTTAATAATTGGTAGCTATAGTCATTCAACAATGAATCTCGTTATTGTCATTTACATTAAAGGGAATTTCCAGAAAAGACCATGAAAGTAAAAGATAATTAAGTAAGGGACTAATGAAAGAATTCCCAAAGATACCTCAGTAACAGTTAATAACTACAAATAAAAGAATCCTGTAACTCTGTGAAGTGAATTGAAGTGCATCTAATACAGACTACCTTGATTATTGTTAGCAAAAGAATTTAATGGTACCAATAACCTACAAGAACAGATAATGTAAAATTATATTTTATTAAGTTTTGGGGTAGTATCTGTCTCTTCATCCATGTATGTATGTATTTACGATAGCAAATTTATTTCCCCAATTATATTTGGGTCAAACTTTAGAAGCGAATTTGAGTCTTAGCATAGCTCTGAGGTACTCAGGGTTTGCAAATAAAGCCAATATAGTATATAAAACGGCCGTGGACAATGCATGGGTGGAGCAAAATAGAGACTATGCTGAAGAGATAAATATTATTTTATGTAACCAGATACAGCCTATCTTTTATATCTACTTGAGAAAGTGAAGAAATATCTTATTAGCTTGCCTTGTTATATTAGACCATGAGCTATACAGTACACGTCCCTAAACACTAAATTCATTCTGATGGAATCTCTAGCCCATCAGATTTTGAAACTTTAATTTTTTATTTCTTGTAACTTTAGCTTTACTCAATGACAGATTTCTTTAACAGAAATCAGCACAACTTCTAGCTCCTTCCGTTTCGGTCAGTAAGGCTCTAACTTGCTGGGCTCCCTTAATCATACTCAGGGGGTAGGGGCTGGGGGGGAATGGCATTCTCATTTCCAAAGGCTTAACCATTGATGGGATGGGCCTGGATCTTCATAGCTTCTGCTGTTTGCTCTTCTTCTCTAGTAATTGTTTCTTCTTCCAGTCCCATTCAAAACCAAAGGTGGGTGGCAGGGGAATATGTAGCTGCAGGCAGTGAAAGTGTGGTGCACTGTCTCTAACAGCCTGGTATGACTAGCAGGATGCCATCCTCCACACACATCTTCCAATTGGTTTATTCAGCCATCATTTATTAATCAGTTTCCATTTCTGGCTCTGGCTTTGGAAGCCAAGGTGAGTGACCCAGGTGGCAGTAAGAAAAAGTAGAAATTAAAAAGCTATTCTCTATCTGCTATCAGAGGGTCTTGCCTATGACCTTTTCCCCTTAACACCAAGGAGACTGAAATTTCTCTCCTTTATACCTTTAAAAAAGGGGAATATTTTGACAGCTTACAATTGTTCTTTTCATTTCTACAGGTGTTTTCAAATACTTTATTGACATTACTTGGAGGAAAACTGATGAACAAACATACCTCTGGTATAATTTTTATGAACAGGCAAAGTATTAAGAGTAATAACTATTTATCTGCTAGATTCTTTTTTCACTGACCATTCATATTTACCCACAGAAACTGGAAATACATTTATTATAGTAGGAAAATACAATTCATGAGATTTCAAAGTATCCCAATCAATCAAATAATTCACTAATTTGAAATAATTATTTCCTAGTACCAGGACTCAGACTAAAACCATTTTCCACTTCCAAAGCCTTCCCCTTGAACATAGCAGTCCTAATGAATATCTTTCTTGCCTTCCTACCTCCTGGTTAAATAGTGTCATCTTCCTGAAGATATATGCAGTGTTTCCTTCTTCTGAGTGGCAGGTGACTTGGTAGCATCCATAGGATGAACTTCCTGTGGGTTCTGGCCAATATTGGTGACACTTAACCTGAAATCAATAGATTTAAAATACACATATACATATCATTTAGGTTCTCCAATTTTTAAAACATTTTAATTTTTAAGAACTTTCAAACTTACAGAAAAGTTACAAGAATACTCGAATGAACTCTCATACATGCTTCACCTAGATCTGCCAACTATAAACATTTCCTCTTTGCCATTTTTGTCTCTTTATACTAATTGTTTGGATATATTTTGAGACTGCAAATATCCTCTTTACAACAAGCTTTCACCCAGTGTTTTACTATTTATGATTAATTCTTGTCTGAATCAATTACTATAATACTATGAGGATGGCAAAATGGTGCACTAATTTTGGTATCTTTTAGATTTAAGTTAACAACGAAAGAATCTTCAACTAAAATGCCAAACGCAATCCATTTATTTTCATAATTAGGGTTTTAAAAAATAGCTTTACTGACATACAATTCACATATCATACAATTCACCCATTTAAAGTACACGCTTCAATTTTTTTTAGTTTATTCAGAGAGCTTTGCACCCATCACCACAATCACGTTTAGAACATTTTCATTACTCCCAAAAGAAATCCCACACCCATTAGACATCACTGTGCAGTTCTTCATCCCATCCCTTTATCCCACTCTGGACCTAGACGATGACTAATCCACTTTCTGTCCTCTATGGATTTAAAAGTTACAAAAAAGACTACAGTAACGTGAATATTTTGACTATAGTATATGCTATGTAATTTGAAAAAAGCCCAAGCAATGTGTAAGATTCAAGTATGACTTACTCTGCCACGTTCAACTTGTGTGGTCAACATCACAACCATGGAAGAGCCTTGTTCCCAAGTCATCTGCCAAAAATCTGTACAAGTGTGTGGTAATGGCCCTTGACAAGCAATGTACTGATTTATAATGCTAGAAGAAGGAATTTCCATCTAAATAGAATAAGACACAAAAATAAGATTTTCTGCATTATTACTTTTTACTATGATCAAGCATATGAAAATCATCTACTAAGTGGTAATTGAATACAACTAATCTCAATAAAATGAAAAATCAGTAAAACAAATCTTCATCAACATTTTATTTGTAGAAGAAATTTTTTGGAAATGGCCAGTAATTAGTGAAAACAGAAATTTAAGTATTTTCCAAAGCACTGTTATGGTTTTAAGAGTGGTTTTACAGAGAACCTGGTTTCAGAGGCAGAAACTTGGTACAGAAATAAAAAATACTTATCTCTAAACACTTACGATAAAATCTGTGAGAACAAAAGTTCTGCCATTTGTTTGAGTTTAGATTTTACATGTTCATATATACACATATATAACATATATATGTATATATGTGTATACATATATATTTATGTATACATATATGTATATATAATAAAAGAATATTAGAAAAATATTTTAAATTTATTATTTTTTAGAAAGCAGTAAGATTATGAGTATTTGGGGAAGATGAGTCATCATCCTACTCTATTTTGAAATTAAATTAAGAAGAAAAGGTGACATATGCACATGGCAATTGGAAGAATATCAAAGGGTGAATAGAGAAAGTCTCCCTTCCACCCTAGCCTCCAGTTTATATCCAGAGGGCAATCCTTTTTTCTAACTTCTAGTATATCCTTTCAGAGCTATTCTATATACCATACACAAATGAACATGCAAAACTATCTTCCCTTTTTTCCTGTAAAACGTAATGTTGCTGTGCATTTTGTTTCTTTTCCCCCACTTAATCTTTGGAATCATGTCAGATTAGTAAATAAAATTTCATTCTTTTTAATGGCTATACTGTGTAAATATACCATATTTTATTTTACAAACATTTAAGTTGCTAACCTATTTGCTACCATAAACAAAGCTGCACTGAATACTTGTGTAAAGCTAACATTTTTGTGCACATAAGAAATATATTTGTATGGACAATAGGAAGAAATGAGAATGCTGGATCACAGTGTATGTACATTTAAAATTTTCACAGCTAGTGCCAAATTGCTCTTCAAAGAGGTTGTACTATTTATATTTTTACCAATAATGTATGAGGAATGCTTATTTCCTGATAATCTTCTTAATATAGTCATAACCCCTGATCCACGATTCTGAAACTCCCAATGCTCTAAAGTGTAAGTTTGCCTTTTTCTTTTGGTATACCTGACTTTACCTGAACTGATTTGACAGCAATACCTGAGTTTAACTGATCTAAGACTACTTATAGTCTGTATTAGTCCCAATTACTGGAACTATCCATAGTTTGCTGTTGAATATCAACATACTGATTAAAGGGCAATGTTTCATAGCCTGGTGGGGATGTTACCTATATAATATATAGCATATGCACTTAATAACCTTAAAAAAATCCAAAAAATTCTAAATTCCAAAGCATATTTGACTCCAAGGTTTCAGATAAAGGATATATATAGACTTATATATGGTATTATCACACTTTTTGATATTTCTATCTAACAAGTGAAAAACGGTAATTCCTTACAGTTTTGATTTGTACTTTTCTTTTTGTGAATTGAGTGTATTATTTAACTGTTATTGTTATTTTTTTCTAAGTGTTATAATGGTATTGTGGTTTTGCTAAAAAACTAAATAAAAAAGGGTCCTCAGAGATTCATACTAAAATAGTCAATCCTCATTATTCACAGATTATGTATTTGCAAATTTGCCTACTTGCTAAAATTTATTTATGACCCCAAAATACTTGTAGAGCTTTCACGGTTATTTACAGACATGTCCAAGAAGGTGAAAAATTGGAGCGACCGAACACGTACGCTTCCAGTGAATGTTGAATGAGAGATGGTTCTGTCTTCTTGTTTCTGCTCTCATACCGTAACCGTAAATAAGTGTGCTTTTTGCAGTCTATTTAGTGCCATGTTTTTGAATTTTTGTGCTTGGTGGTGATTTCACTGGTTAAAATGGTCCCCAAGGGTAGTACTGAAGTGCTGTCTAGTCTTCTAAGTGTAAGAAGCGATATGCCTTACAGAGAAAACACATGTCTTAGATAAGCTTCCTTCAGGCATGAGTTACAGTACTGTTGGCTGTGAGTTCAAAGTTAACTGATCAACAACGTGTAATAAATAAGTTCAAACAGAAACAAGGTTATGTACAAAAATGTTGCCAATAGAGGCTCATGGGAACTTAACCCTCTATTTCCCCTTGGAGCAAGGATTCAGTATTTGCTAATTCAGGGTTAATGAAGACTTTATAGACTATCACTACTGCAAATAACAAGAATTGACTATATTTACAAAAAGTGATATATTTAGGCTTTAAATAAATTACCTAGGGGGGTGGTGTTAGATGAAATAAGATTGGCTATTTGTTGATAGTTCTTGAAGCTGGGTAACAGGTTTATGGTGGCGGGGATCTTCATACTAGTTTTTCTACTTTTGTACAGATTTGAAAATACCATAACATTTTTTTAAACATTATTTGAAGTTCCTTTTCTGTGACCTCTCTTTGTATATCCTTCATTATTTTCATTGTATTTATTTTTCTTATTCATTTATTTTTCTTATTCATTTATTCTGTATATTGAAGAACTAAGCCCTCTGTAGTATTTTAAAAATCCAGTTTGTCATTTGATTTTAGTACTTTTTAAGCATCCCCCAGATTAAAATTTTTACATTGCCAAATTCACCAATCTTTTCTTTATAACTTAGACATGTTTTCTAAGCTTAGAAAAGCCTTCCACTTTCTGAGATTTTAAACAATTCTAACATATTTCCTCCAAGTTATTTCATGATTCCATTTCTTACATTGATATTCTGATATATCTATAATGTATGTTGGCATCAAGACTGTGTAGGTAAACTATTTATAGATAAATGATATGATGTATGGATTTGTTTCAAAACAGTCTGGATATATGGGGGGCATAGTAGGATTACAGGTGAAACAAAGTT
Organism: Rhinolophus ferrumequinum; assembly: GCF_004115265.2. NCBI lineage: Eukaryota > Metazoa > Chordata > Mammalia > Chiroptera > Rhinolophidae > Rhinolophus > Rhinolophus ferrumequinum. The sequence continues at coordinate 90,944,167 of NC_046291.1, read as the reverse complement.
GGCTATGAATGATAATTGATGAAGCTGAGTGATGTGTATATAAATATAAAAGTTCATTCTACTTTTGCCTCTACTTCTGTATGTTTGAAATTTTTTATATTACAAACTTAAGGAAAACAATAATAATCCTTTTTTCCTCCAAGAGGGGGACTTCCTTACGTGATATATTCTAGACAGTAGACCTAACCCATTCACTAGGTAATCTGTTTTATCTTCAATGGTTTAAAAGTCTATCTCGATCATAAACAAAATTCTACTATTTATTTCAGGACTAGACTATTCCATTCCACTGCTGTATGTGTACTTGTATATTAATATGCAGTACCAAACTATTTAACATTAATTTTGTAATATTTTTCAATATCTGAAAATTTTAATATTCTGTCAACGTTAGGCTTTTAACAGAGGAATAAGTGCCAAAGTTTATAGTGGTCCCTCTTATACCAGTGACAAAGACACAATAAAAATAAACTTACATTTATATAATTTGCATTGATATAGTCTTCATTACCCTTTAAAATGACCCGTGTAGCATCATCTGAAAAATTTCAAAGAAAGAATGTTTTAATAAAGTAATGTTAAAAAGATTTAACTTAACATACAGAGATCATAGATACTTACAAGGCGAAATATCTCTGTATCTATTTTTGGAAATGTTCTGAGGTAATTTGGCACAAGACATTGTCATTCCAGGTTTTTTCCGATACAGTTGCTAAAAAAAAAAAAGTACAACACAAGTCCAGCAAGCCATCAAGAGTTTCTGTTTTGTTTTTCAGACTTGTGTCTATGCTAACAAGAAACAGGTTTTTTCCTTAGATAGAATACTTCATCTATACAATGATATACCTTAGACTAGTAGGATATTAAACCAGATTTGCAAAGCTGAATTCTGCACAATTTCCGATATGAATTGTAAATCATATTTTGAAGAATGGTAAAACAAGTTAGAACAATTTTGCTTACAGCACAAAGATAAAGTACCTTCAGTTTTGAACAGCAAATCTATAGAAAATATTTAGCTTTCATTTAACTTGCAGATGCTATAGTACATGAACCAAGGACTTTTTACAAGAAAAACTGACACACCCTAAGTGTTTTTTAGTCACAAATGTTTATAGTCACTTATCTATAACATATACTTCCAAGCAACAAATATTAATGATGGCAAACTACACTGACAACAATTAGAGGATTAAATATGACAAGGTACAAAAATTATTTTCCTTTAACTCAGGATTTTGAAGTCTACAATAGCCTATCTTCGTCTGCAAACTGTCATAAAAACAGCTATTTACAGAAAAAAAATTTAGTTTGATGACATAAGTATAAAATTTCCTTATTCCTCTCTTTTACTTAGACATCTATTTATGTAACCATGGCTAGTATTTTGGGAGCAATTTTAAAAACTTTGTATTTTAGAATTCTTTTTCTGTCAAGTATTTCTCAGAATACCATTTTAGTGTGTAAATTATAACTGACAGATAAGGCAGCTAAGAAACCATACAGCATTACTTACATCAAACTGTGTCAGGACTGTTCCAGTGATGAGCCCCTCAGCTAGCTGGATCATTGACTCACGCAAGGAATGGTCATCCTGATGGACATTATCTAGTGGGGCTTTCTCAGGAATGTACTGGAAGTCTGGCTCATTTTCTAGCTTTTCTTCCACTACATCATATATAGCTAAGACAACAAACAAAAAACACAAAGAGCCATATAGAAATCTTAATGAATTGATGAAAGGAATTTACCATATCTTTTCTTTAATTATGTGGCAGGAGAAATAATTCATTTATTCTTAATTCATCACGTCTGAGTCTGGTGCCACAGTGTAGGGACGAAGAGTGGCTGTGAAGCTGAGTTTTTCTACACCTTTGGGGAAAAGAAGGGTTCTTGGCCATATTGCTACAAATATCTGTAACTTGAGAAGACATGAAGAAAAAGAGGAGCTGCCAAGAAGCAGCTCTGCAGAGACCTGCCCTTAATCTGTGGGACCTACGGCAAGCGTACAAATAGAGGCCTGTGTACCGTATGTCTAGGTTTGAAAGGTTACAAATAAATTGAACAAATATGTCTTATCCCTTTTCCTTGACATATGTAAAAAATAACTGGGAGGCCATTGTTCAAATGCGAATGTAGGCCAGAACTCACGGTCACGGCAGTGAGGAGAGCCAGACCCTAGACTGGCCTATGGCCCGCCCTACTTCTTCTCCCATCCTCAGCTCTGTTCTTACATGTGGGAGCCTGTGAACATGAAGAGGAACATCCCAGTCCATATGAAAGCTTGTTCTCCACACCTTTCCAAATGGCTGCCTCCCAGCCACGCTGTTGGCCTAGAAGTACATACATCATGTGAGCCACCTTGGGGGAATGGACCCGGGAAAATGGCCACACAGGCCCAGGAGTGGGCTCAGAGCTATTTGGACAGAGAACTGAGGGTTGAAAAAAGTAGTCTAGGAAGGAAGGGGAGGTCACAGGACCCCTTGCTCCTGCAAAATCCTGACTTCCATGGTGGTGGTTAGGGGAGAAGGGGCGGGGGACAAAGCCAGAATACAGCTTTCTAAGGGATGGAGCCAAGCTATGGGTCTCCAGTGTCCTTGTCAAAGAGGTTTGGTTCCTGCTCAGATATGTAGGCACTTTTTAGAAGAATAAATTTCTGAAATGAATGAAAAGACAAAATGGTATGAATGCATTTTGTCTAAGAAGTAAGATTTAAAGGGAAAAAGACCAGAATAACAAGCTTTTTGTTTTTCTGATATTTTTGGCAAACATAATTTTAAAGTTTGATTATATAGCATGTCCTCCCTTAACGTTGATAGGTTCTTGGAAACTGATTGGAGCAAAATGACATACAATGAAGCCAGTTTTACTAGAGCTAATTGATATAAACAAGAGTTAAGTTCCTATATATTTCTGGTCACAAAAAACTCACCAAACTTCTAAATAAAGATCCAAAATACTTCTCGCATTAAACATTGAAATAAATGTAAGCTATACATACATTTAAGAAAAATTAATAAAGGCAAGTAAGATAATTATTTTCCAACATGCTTATTCCAGTTCAGGGTCTCAGGTGGCCAGAGCCTGTCCAGGCAGCTCAAGGCAGGACCCCACCCTGGAGAGGACGCCCTGGCATCGCAGGGCGTGCTCACACACACCCCCACATTCACTCGGACAGGGACAATGTAGATACACCAGTTCATCTCACGTGCACGTCTTTGGGATGTGGGAGGAAACCGGAGTCCCTGGAGGAAACCCACAGAGACATGGGGAGAAGGTGCACACTCCACACAGACAGCGGCCCTGGCCAGGAATCGTTTTCATTTTTCCCATCAACGTTGTAACAAATGACGCTGAACAAAACATTATTTGAAGATCTGCTGTTCGTTATTTTACATAAAAATAGATATGACACACCCACACTAAAAGTGAATACAGGTCTTGGTCCAGATTTTGACAATAAAATAACATTTGAAACATCTTTTGTCAAGAAGTAAGTCCTAGGTGGGTTCTTCTTCTAATTTAAAGTATAAATTAGGTGATTTGAATTGCAAGAAGCCCTGACTTTTCCATTATATGGACTTTTGTTCATCTTCTGGGTCTGTACTACTCATGGATTTGTGAGCTGAATGTGTTGGTGCCAAAGTGCCTTCAACTATAAATTGGGGATAATTCATCTCAATGGACGGCTATAAAAATTAAATGGAAGGGGTGGTAGGTTAGCTCAGTTGGTTAGAGCGGGAGATCTGAACAACAGTGTTGCTGGTTCAATTCCCACGTGGACCAGTGAGCTGCACCCTCCACAATTAGATTGGAGATAACGAGCTGCCACTGAGCTTCTGGAGGGGCGGCCGGATGGCTCAGTTGGTTAGAGTGTGAGCTCTCAGCAACAAGGTTGCCGGTTCAATTCCTACATGGGATGGTGGGCTGTGCCCCCTGCAACTAAAGGTTAAAAATGGCAACTGGACTTGGAGCTGAGCTGCACCTGGAGAAGCACCCAATATTTCCCCAAAAATTAAATGGGAATATACAAAAGAGTCTAGGTACATGAGAAACACTTAATACTATTATTATTCTAAATTCTTTAGTATGTTATCAAGAGGAAACAGAACAAAATAGGGAGAATACTATTCTTGGTATAAAATTTAAGTGCTTTATGTGACAAAAAATGCCTAATAATGAATCAATCACCTCAGTATCAGGTCTAAATAAATGAGTTCCTTGAAAAGTCAAAACAGAACGTTCTGTTGAAGTTCTTTGAATTTCCTTAGAAAGCAAATTCTAGACCACGAAAAGAGAAAAACACAAAGTAGAGAAGATAAAATGCCTACTTGTACCCAAATAAGTTTTGTGGTTTTTTTTTTTTAATTTATTGGGGTGACAACTGTTAGTAAAATTACATGATTTCAGATGTACAATTCTGTATTACATCATCTATAAATCCCATTGTGTGTTCACCACATGGAGTCAGCTCTCCTTCCATCACCATATATTTGATATCCCTTACCCTCATCTCCCACCCCCCACCCGTGTTTTTTTTTTCTTGCAAAAATTTACACGTTTGGGTATGGTGGGTGAACAGATAGAGTTCTAATTGCTTTTCTATGGTGTTCTTCAACAACTGGTACACGGCATTAACCTACAATTACTCTGGTGGCTAAAACTGACTAATAGGAAACTGTTAAGAACAAAATTAAAAAAATATATCTGTAAGAATTTTTTCTCAGAGGAGACGGATGGAGTGCTGAGGGAACTTGAAACAATGCCATATGAAAACTGGCTTGAAGGGTCAGGGGTTGTTAAACTGGAGAAAGGGGGCGGGTTTCTAATAAAACCAGCTATTGTCAAAAAACTGAAGGCAGAGGGATTAAACTTATTCTGCATGAAATTTACTATGCATAGCACAAAGTGATAGAATCAGGAACAATAGGACTGAAGAAAGCTGGATTTTTAATTCAGTTAATAGTTCAAGCTATCGAAGGAGGAACGAAATGACCTGCTTCAGGAGTCATGGAATGCTCCCATAGACAGGCTATTCTGAGATTGTTGTAGAGGAACTCAAGCAGTCGGCAAAAGGGCCAGCGCGTACGCAGAACGGCAAGAAAGTTTCTCCAAGCCTGAGACTCTTGTCTATGAATTAACAGGTCAGCTGTCCAGAGCAGCATTATCGTACTAAAAACATAGACAGAATTTTCAAAAAATAATGCTTTAACTACTGCTTGATTCAGAGTTTTCTGAAAACAGAACAGAGTTCAAAATTTACTCATTCATTCAACAATTGTTCACTGAGTACCCACTACTACTATTAGAGCAACTGGGGGAAGAGGGAGGCCATTTTAGCTACGGTAGTCTGGAGAGAAGGACTTTCTGAGGATGCCATTTGAGCAGAAACCTGAAGGAAATGAGGGCATAAGCCATACTATAATCCAGAAGAGTATTTTAGGCAGAAGGAACAGCAAGAAAGCCAGCACAGAATAGAGGAAAATGAGCAGGCTGAGGGGGCCAATAATTTGGATTTTACTCCAAGTGTGAATGGAAGCCACTGTGCTTTGAGTAGGAAACTGACATGACATGACTTACGTTTTAAAAAGCCTACCCTAAAAAAGAAAAAAGAAAAAAGCCTACTCTGGCTGCAATGTCTAGTAATAAATACTGATGAATTATGAAAAATACCCAGTGCTGCATAGAGTACGTACCATTAGGTCGAACTAGAAGTACGAGTTCCCCAGAATGTCTCTCACAGCTGGCTTTAATAAACAGGACAACCTGATCATGGGTATGTTCCGCGATGTCCCGACCATTGATCAGTACAACTTGGTCCCCTTCATTCAATCGAGGGACACAGAGGTCAGCCTGTGATGTAATGCAGATAAGGTTTCAGATTTGTACATGGCTTTCTAAAAGTAAAGCACGAAAATTTATTTTTATAGACTCTACAACAGGAGAACTAAAACTACATATAGAAAAGCATCAATCTACTACCAAAAAAAAAAAAAAAAAAGAGAAGTAGACAATGTATTTTTTTCCTTCTTCATTCAACAGCTTCTTCCCTGATGCCCCGTTATATGCTTACACATACAGGTAAGACTAGTAGTCTCGAGGTGGCTAGAGACAGCCCTTGCTTGTACCATCCAGGTGTATACAAATGTCAGTTACCACAGTTTAAATAACACCAGTTTCCCAACAACATGGTTGGGAATTTCAGTTACCATGATATATTAATTGTGAATAATTAATTGCATGAAGTACAAACTTTGCTGCTAGCTCATAGTCCAAAAATCACCATGTAAATAACAGACATAGATCATGATCAGTGACCAAGCTATGCACATGTTATTCAGTTCATGCAGAGACAGCAAAGTATGTACTTATGTTGCTTCCTTGTCTCCCAGTGATAAACCTACATAACAACGGATAATCAAAAGAGGGAATTGGCCAAAAAAGTTAAAAGTGCAGCAAAGAAACAAAAAGTGATACTGCTGGAAGTGAACTTCATATTGAACGTAAATGGAGTTATAAAAGAAATAGCTGATGACGGAAACATATGATGTACACGACTATTGTTTGAGAGATTCTAGGTATATAGTGAAAAATTTAGTGATGGTGAACTTAACATAAATGATGACAGTGGCTGTAATGAGGAGGAAGAAGACGTCCATGAGGAAGTGATGTTGGCAAAAAACCTCACTAAAGGAATGCTTATAGATATCTGACAACATTGAAAATGCAGAGGACAAAATGTTGGACGTGGATTCAAACTTAGATAGGATTATGACAATTTGCCAAAGCGAGAAAGAATGCTCACTCTGTATCTTAAGTTTCACGATGAGGACACAGCACTGTTCAAACTACTTGTGATAAGTTTTTACAAAGAAATAAAACACTTAAATTCTCAATGTTTCTAATGTTTAGACTTATAGGATACTAAATCAGTATTAGTTTCATTGTTTTTTTATTTCCCTATACATTAATGAGAATATATTTTATTGTTTTTGTATTTCCCTATACATTAATTGTTGAATGAATGAGTAGAGAGATTTTAATGTTTTGATAAAAAAAATTAAAGTTCATGGAAACAATCAGGATTTTCCCCCAGTGATTATCAAGGTCACTTTGTCCTTTCAGCTTGAATGGTCATTTTTACGGTCTTGCACTACCTGTGCAAAGTGAGGACTGCCTGTTATTTTATTGAGAAAACAAGTAATTAAAGTAAAAGAGATAAACAGAAATATGGACAGCATGTTCCAGGAACACGGTAATAAGGCCGTATGGGAGTCAAGGTTGAAGGATGATAGGACAAATAGAGAAGGAAATGATGACAGGGTTGGTTGGACCTTACGAAAAAAAAGAAAAAAGGAACTTCCAGTGGCAAAGTCTTGAAGAAACGAAAGCATGACTACTCACATTCACTGTAAATACAAAGTTAATAAAATCCAACACGGTATTATCATTAGTGGAAAGAGTACAGGTCTAGGAGCCATGTTTTTCCTCTACTGCTTAGGAAATGTGTAATCTTGGACACCGGAAACTCTGAAAATGGAGCCGATATCTGCTCTAATTATTTCAGAGTTGTGAAGATAAAAATGAGATAACTTTGCAAAGTGTTAAGGTCTGGAGAATTCAAATTTAACATTCTATCATTCTCTCTGGTTGCTTCTTGCTCTACTTCTTGTAGTGGAGCAGACGGCATTCACATAACCCTGTGCGTTAGTAGTGTGATGCTTTTGTGTACCAATCTGCTCCCACATTTTTACAAATGTCTTTGAGGTACAAAGACTAGTACCTCAAAAAAAAATTGGGAGGTATTAATGGTACTGGGAGAAATGTAATGGGTTATAGCAGAAATTTATCCTCTCACCTTACTTTGTGGATAGTGCAGTTGGTGGAAAAGAGGAAGTGGCCTACAGTTAGGGAGAAGACAGTTGCAAATCTCTAAGTGGACATTCACTGATATTTCCAGTTCAGGGATTGAGACTAGCAGGGTAGTATATTAACCAATATGCTATGACATGCAGAGATTTTTTTTTTTTTACCCATTATCACTGAAGAGAACAGAACTCTCTCATACTTAATCTGCTTTTGTCAGGTATGTTTGTAATTTTTTATTTGCATTTCATTACGATATGGCAAATTTAGATAAACTGTGTATTAAAATGAATTTTGTTGAAGCAACAGCTATTAGCTCAAAGATGATCAGATAGGAAATAAAACATGACTTTAACTGGATATTATTTTGTTCATTTCAGAAGGTGTCCAATATATATAAAAAGACATTAAAATATTTACACTCTGTCCTTTTCTACTAATCACTTTAAAATGAGGTTTCCAATTGGAAGACTGTGATGGTCTCTAATTAGTAAAATACAGAAATGATAAATTTCTGCTGTGTTAATTTGTTCCAAATTTAGCTCAATATTTATGAAACATAGTTGTATGTGGCAGAAAGGAAAAAAATCACCAATAATTTTTATAGCCTAAAAAGAAAATTTAGAGTCACAGAATTCTGTTTGGAAATGAACCTGTCCGTAGAATGTTCCCTAACCATCCTTGATTTAATTAAAAACTATCCATATTCAGTGGTCAGAAAAATCAATATTGCTTTTGTGTCGTTCACTGATTCTTACAACTGGCACAACAAAAAAGGTTCATTATTTCTAATATAAGAGCAATACATGCTCATTGTCTTGATTCAGACAATTACAAAAAGGAAAATAGAAGAAAGTGATAATGACCAGTAATTCCACTACCTAGATGAAACACTGTTAATATTTTAAGCATGTTTCCAGGCTTTTTAATGCACATCGCTCACATTTAAAAAAACTGGATAAAACATGTATGTGGAATTATAATATGCATTTCCCATAACGCCATCTTATAAACATATTTCCATACTGATATCATCCAACAATTCAATAGCTGCAAAGCAATGCATGACTTATTTCACAAAGTCTAATGATGTATATTTTGATTTTCTCCCAATTTTTAACTGTTATAAATAATACTACAACGAATCCTTATGTATCTTTTGTTCCCTAGTCCAACTGTTTCAGTAGAGGCCATTTCTAAAAGTGGAATTGTCAGGTCAAAAGATACACATTTGATTAAAAAGTTTTAGTTAAAATTTTTGTTTTTAGCTAAGTTATACATCATACAGTTTAAAGAATTGGTCTGTAAGATTTTTAAGACAAGAAACTATTTCTTGTATTCTTCCCTACCATCTTTCCCTGCTCTAGAGGCAAAATCTTTCAACATTTTAACTACATCTTTTACCTTTACCTCAGTATCTGTTCCTTAATATCCCCATTTGGTTTTTCTTAATTTTCTATTTTAGTTGTTATCTAACTTTCTACTCGATAGGTGAAAATATAGCAATCTTATCCCCTCATTTGCAGTCCCAAACACATACATATTTCCCATTAAACATATACTAAATAAATAATTTTGGATTATTTCCCCCATCTTTGTCCCCATCTTTCATATGCATAGTAGACTCGAGTCATTTTATATATCATATCCAGTCCTGACCCCACTGACCACAAAATTTGCTTAAAAGAGGGTATCTGATCCAAACTGGACCTATGACTGGTTTACTTCCCAGGAGTCTATAATTTGGACAGGTTTAATCACTCTGGGTTGCCGAGCTGGTAATATGTAAACCTGGAAGTTACTAGCAGTCATATCGGACCACATGGATTAAGGAGTGGAACAGTGGTAGCTAAACAATTTCTATTTAGTAGAGATTTAGAAGTCATAATTGTATTTGAAGGTAGAGTGTGTGTGGTGGTGGTGATGTTACAGGACTTGACATGAAGCTGCTACTAAGCACACTGTTTGTATTTAGAGTATGTTACTTGGAGTGGCTTGATGAGGCTGATCTAGTGTACGACTTGGTTTGCACTGAGACAGAAGAATGGAACAGTCATATAAAGAGAGATGAAATATAGAGAGTGACTGATGATTTTAAAAGTTCTTTCTAGAGGTCCGACTGCATTCCTGTCCTTGGATTTTGTGAGATCTCTATAGCTCTACGATGAATTTTGTATTTATGCTAAACCAGGGGTATTCCATGAGTAAGGACCCTGTTATTTGCAACCAACCAAGTCCTTAAAACCCAGAACCAAAACCATATATCATGATATCCTTAATCAATCTTGGCTGTGATTTTCAAACCAACTTTGAGATTGCTGCAAAGCACCCAAAATAGCATAACTGGCCTCTTTCTCTCAGGCTGCTGGTTCATACTTTTCCTCGGGTGGGGGATAGTTAAATGACAAAGGGTGCTGATCGAAAAGTCCTTGAAGACCACTTAGGCAACGACGTAAATGTAAACTGAAAGCAATATTTGCTATATATAAGAGCAATAAAGATAATACACCCATAGTTAATTAAGAATTGTCCTATGATCAGCATAAAGTAATTGAGTGCCGAGGCTGCATGAGGGGAATGGGGGGATTCCTTATAATGGGTATCTAAATCTCTGCTTTTATTTAGAATGTTAATAAGAAGAAGCTTAAAAATTGCCCTTATAGGGGAAAAAAAAATCACTGGTACTATTTCTATTTAAAGTAAAAATTTTAAACATAGAGTAGGTAAATAGTATCTAGGTAAACAATTCTAAATGAAAAACAAGCAAATAAACAGTAAATGAAAAATATACCTCTCTCTACATTTTGCTGTTTAAAGAGGTCATACTTTAGAAGCATTGAAAGTCATAAACAGCTTCTTTGTAGGGACAAGGATTTTAAAATCTCTTATAGACAGGGAATAAACAAAAACTAACTTTCCAGCAATTTAAGATATTAAGCCAACATTGGAAACTTGACAAATTAAAAGAAATCATTGGCTTTTTCTTTATTGAAACTAACAAAAATACTATTGTATTTAAATTTATTGTATTTCATATTCTCGAAAATAGGATTTACTTGCAAGATTAGGTAACTCACAGGTGTTCCTGGCGCTACTCGGGACACGATCACAGGCATCTTCTGATCATATCCTCCCTTAAAAACAAAGCAAATCAAACATTAGACAAACATTAGCGAAACAGAAACATCTTAATTTAAAAACTGAGTACAATATAAATTTTAGATTACCTTTACATTGAATCCAAACCTTCCATTTTCATCAGGTTTCATTCTGATTAGAACAAGATTATCGTGTGGAATACCACCATTAGGCTTAAAAACATAAAAATAAATAACTTATAATTTTCTTCATTTATAATCTATCCTTCACATATACATGAAGTACGCTTTTTTGTATGCTGATGTTTCACATATATGAAATCACACAGTATACAGTCATTTGTTACTGGCTTCTTTCACTTACCATGTTTTATTCTTGCTCTCCAAAGATACGTGTTTGGCTAATTCTTACTTATCCACCAAGACACAGTCAGAGGTGATCACTTCTTGGAAGCCTTTCCTTAACCCCACAGCTGCATTAGTTATTTTTATATACTTTTGAATTCTCTATAATCACTTCTAATTATAGAACTTATATTGCCTTCAAATTGTCTTCATACTTGCTTGCTCTAGATCCCATCCTCTCTTCCATACTCAAGAATATTGCTATAGCAATTCTCTACTCTCCTGAATTATCCATTTCCCTGCCTTCTGGGAAATATTCTTGTTTCTCCCATTAAAAAAACCCAAAACCCAAAAAATTCACTCTGGATTCCACTTTCTCTCCTTCCTCTTGCTGCTAAACTTCTTGAAAGAGTTATTGACATTTGCTGTCTTTATTTCCTCTAATCCCATCCTTCTGGAGTCCGGTTTTCATCCCCAACACTCCACCAAAACTGACCTCCAATTAAGGTCACCAAAATTTTCACATTGCTTCAGTGTTCGATTCTCAGTCCTCATCTTACCTGACTTACCAGTAGCATGTGACAAAGTTGGTTACTATCTCTGTGATTTCTTCTCATCAGCCATTTGACTACCTTTCTGTCTGCATCTCCTCAATCTTCTTTGCTGGTTTCTTTCAGCTTCCTCATATTTACAATTTAGAGGACCAAATACTCAATTTCTAGAACCTCTTATTAGGTTATCTACAGACACCACATTTCCTTGTTGATTTCTTCCTGTCTCATAATTTTAAATACTGTCTACATGCCATCAGCTCTCATTGTCGTAACTCTTCCTTCAATTCCAGAATCCTATCCCCAAATGGATTTCTAATAGACAGCTCAAATTAACAGGTCCCAAACTGAGGTCCTGATATTCCACCCATACCTGCTCTACCTGTAGCCTTTCACATCTCAGTAAATGGCAACTTTGTCCTTCTAGTTGTTCAGGGCAAAAACCTTGCTGTCATCCTTGATTTCTCTTTCTCTAGTACTCCACGTCCAATCCATTGGCATATTATGTTAGCTCTATTCTAAAAATATACCCCAAATATAGTCACATCTCATTCCTTCTGCACCCACCACCCTGGTCCAAATCACCACTGATTGCTTGGAATACTTTATACCTTGTAACAACTATCTCTACTACCCTGGTTTCAGTCTATTTTCAACACAACAGCCAGAGTGATAATGTTAAAACTTAAGTGACATCATGTGACTTCTCTCTTCAGATATGTATATCCATTTGCTTCCTATCTCACTCAGGGTTAAAATACAAAATCTTTTTAAGACCGGCTTTTAAGATCTGGCCCCACCTCCCGTGCTTCTCTGTCTCCTCCTCATGTGCTTCTTTTGCTCTGGCCACCCCTCCCGTGCTTCTCTGTCTCCTCCTCATGTGCTTCTTTTGCTCTGGCCACACTGACTCCCTTGCTGTTCCTTGGCCATCAGTCGTATCTTTGTACCTGCGACTCCCTCAGCTAACCAACACGGCTTAGCACTAAGTCTACCACTGGCTTACACTATTTAAAATTGTAACACTCTACTCTTGCAATTCCTTAGCCCCTTCCTGTTTTATGTTTCTCCCCAGCATTTATATTATCTAATATGCTAGATGTTTAAACTATTAACGTTGTTTACTGTTTGTCTTGCCATTATCCCCCAGAATGTAAGTAACTTGAAGGCAGAGGGATTTTTTTCCCTATTTTATTCCGTTATAGCCCCAAAGCCTATGACAATGCACTGAATATATCAGTTACTCGGTAAGTAATTTTTGCATGAATGGAAAAACAAACTAGACCGTAGATTATTTAACAGCAAGGACCATGTTTTGTTTCTGTATTCCCACTACCCACCAACGTACTTTAGCAGACAGAAAGACCTCAACAACTATGAACCGATGAATGAATAAATGATACAAAAGAATCACCACATAGATAGCACTAAAACTGCCATTTCTGGTAAGGATTTTGCTCTCTTTTTGATGTGTCTGTGGTGGTGGAGCAATAGTGTGGGAGAACAGAGTGTTGCCTGTGTGTGGCCTTTCAACTTTAGTTAATGTTGGAGGGCTATAGGTGAACAAATGAGAGGGCCATGAGTGTCATGGCTACCGGAAACTTCTGGTGCTGCCAATACCTGCTGTGGATTCTCCTCTCCCTGCATCTTATTTTATTCCCTGAGGTCCCTTAAAGATTCCCGAAACACACTCATATTTTGTCTGTGCTTACACTTCTTTACGAACACAGTCTATTTTTAAAATTTATTGACAATCTCACATTTGATTTATTTACATCTACCTGAGAAAGCAATAAAAGTTCATAAATCAGAGGATTCTAACAATTCACCATTTTTTGTGGTAAAAGCATGTTCTCTAAGGCAAAAGTATCAATATAATTCATACGTATATTTTGTAGAAGAAAGAGTGATCACATACTGTAAGGACTTGTACTCAATTTCAAAAGGTTGATGAAAATGATAAAGTCTCTGCACTCAGTGAATTATATAATAAAGTTAATGGTATTTAATGGATTATTAGCATTTGTTCTGGAAATGTTGTGTTTTCCAAGATTAAAATCCACATAAATTTGTTAAGAATTAATTTCTAGAGCAATGAACATTTTATAAATGATAATAAAAGGAAATTCCACAATTGGATTATATCGTGGCATAATTCATGAGCAAACATATAATGAAAAAGACAAAGTACTATAACTTACAGATAAAACATGACACAGTACAAAAGAAATTTCATTTATGATTTAAAAATTTCAAAGAAATGAGTACATTTGAAGCTACTTACAGTAGATTTTTCTGGGGAAGATGGAACATCAAATGTTTCATTAATATGGTTTTCCAGATCTTGTTGAGAATGTGAATATTGAATTTGGTTCCAACTGTTTTTCTTCGATTGTTTGGGTGGTAAAGCTGGTGGCTGCCCATCAACAGGGGTCTCTTGTGATCTAGATAGGAAAAAAGGAAAAGAATGAATATTTTGGAAATTGTCTTACAGAACTGTTATTTTAAGAACTAGGGTCAAACAACTCAGATATTTACAATGTCTAGCAGGAGACAGACTTTAAATACCATTTTTATTTGCAAGTGTCTCTGCTTAATGAAATATTTCTTTGAAATATTAAAACTTTGAAATGTAAGTAGCAAATCTAGTTTTCTACTTTATTAAATCTGTAAACAATCCTACATATAATAAAAACCAGGGGTGCCAAAAAATGTATACAAGTGGACACTTTGGTCAAAGCTGCAAGCAGTAGTTCGCCATAATCAGAAGTGTCTGGACGCTGATGGTAACCACTTTGAGCACCTCTTGTAATTGCAGAAGTCAAACGTGACTTGTATTCATCTTTTGTTACCGGTATATATTATTACAATAATTATTCATCTTTTGTTACCGGTATATATTATTACAATAGTTTTTTCCTTTCTTAAAATGTGTATATATTTTTTGGCACCCTCTGTATAGTTTAAGGGTATCCCTATGAAGATATTTATTTCAATCTAGTGTAACAATGTACACACCTTTCCAAAAATATTTTTTATAGGTTTTTAGTGAAGTTATATATGTAGCCAGGGAATAAGGCAAAGAGAAATCAGAACTCAGAGTTGAGACATTCCACAGATAAAACACCTGTTCCAGTCTAGAGAAGTTAAGTGATTGGCTCAATTTATTTAGAAATAAGACACAATTCATGAAAGTAATGAGCTCAATACTGCAACAAGGATTAGAATCTGAGTGAAAATGCTGAGATCCCTGAAAAGACAAAACTGGATGAGACATTGTCAGAATATGATTTAAGGTGAGGAAGCAAAAATTCAATTAACATTAGAGAGAATAAGCCTCAATCTATGACAGTAGGAATTGATAAAAAGAGCTGGGTATAATAGGGAAGGCTTCAAGGTAAAAACTGTAGCTTTTAAGAACAAGCACAGTGTATGTTACTAACATTACTTGTGAGTTTTTCACAAAGGCCAGAAGGGGGAACCAGTGGGTTCAACTTGTATCCTAGGAAGCATGCATCTGAGAAGCTGAGGAGTTGAAAATAGGCTAGAGGAAAATGGTTCTTGAGAAGGGCACTGACCATCACTGGGGTTATTATTTATCTCTACATGGCAGGAGGTCTTTAGGGGGAAATAAAAGAGTTACTGTTCATTGCCTAAGAACAGTTGACAGCTACTGTGTCAAGCTCCATGGCTGCTTCTGTGGTACTCGGGCACAGATTTCACCCAGTGTCTGCTTATTTTTGTTCACTGACAATAGATGCCTAAGATAACAAGCCATAAGGTCGTGGGGAAGTGGACCTGTGTTAATTATATTATTGCTCTAAAAATTAATCTCCACCCCTCCTAGTTCGACATTTGGCTTGGCCCTATGACTTGCTGTGGCCAATGAAATATGAGAAGTGGTGTGTATCACTTTTGAAAGGAAGCGCTAAGAAATAGCTCATGATTCATTGTACTTCTCTTTCTCCTCAGCCCTGAGATTAGCCATGTCCCAAAACATGGACTGCTGTTAGCCTGGGTCCTGGGACGAACATGACATGGAATTGAGCCAGTCGATCCATGATGTACATATAATGTAAGAAAGAAATAACCTTTGTTGTAAGTCAGTGTAAGTTGGGGTTAATTTGCTACTACGGCATAATTTAGCTCGATAACTAATACAGAGATTACAGCCAGAGTGGCCCTTAGATACATATGATCTCCCTTGGCAGAGAATCTGTGAACTTTATTTAGAGGCTTGCTGCTAGATACCTGGTACATAGACAAGCTAAAAGTTTGAATAGTGCCAAGGAAGTCAGCCAGGATTAACAATAAATGGTGTAACTCTATGGTCCTCCAGGGAGGTTTCTCCTAATGAGAATACAGTCCTGCAATTCTATAAGCGAGTATAAAATATAATCTTTAAATAAGCAGGTAAACAATAATGTCCACTCAGCTGAGCTTTCCTCATAGCAGTCTGTAGGGCACAAAACACTCTAAATTCTGATAAGCCTGTAAGACTGTATCAGAGACCATATCTCTCCTTTTCAGCAAAAGCTTCTTTGAGGTCTACCTTGATGGCCAGGGATTCTAGGTAGAAACATACGGTTTTTATGTAGCTAGTTTCAACTGCCAAGAACCCACGCCTCTAAATTCAATACATTCAAGTGCTGCTGGTACAGAAAAATGTTCCTAACGATTAGAGTACAGACATCTACCTCAGTTGTGCCCTGCTGCAAGGATTAGGAAAGATGAAGATGGAAATCCCTTGGCAGAGGCCCTCAGATCTGTCGTTTCTAAAAAGCAGTTGATTAAAAGCCTCCAAGACTTTACAAAATCCAGAAGTCCCTGGACTCCACATGTAGCAATCAATAGGTCTTATTCCCTACTTAGGGTTAAGAGTGTAAGGTGAACAGAAACTTTTCTTCTAGTTTTGCATACAGCTAGCTGCCACAGCCAGCAAGCATTTAGTCTCAAAATTAAAGGTCCGTAGGGAAGAGTATAAAGTTGAGATTGGATGGGAATAAAGTCAGACCAACTTTCTTTACTCTTGGTCCAGCTAACAATGGAAGTACAGCGCCAAAACAAACAGCCAGGACCAACGTGAGCCTGCTCTGCAGTGCAGTACCTAATGAGCCAAACCTGATGGGTGAGCTAACAATGGCGCTGCCCAGCACAGGAAGGACAGAACTGACATCATGCGACATGTTGCTACACCTTTTGAATCTGAAGTTTGGGGGTTAAAGATTAGGCATGTATGGTCAAAAAAAGCTCCACAAGTGATATTTATTATGCACTTATGATTAGAAAGCATTTTCCTAAAACAGTAGTTGCCAATTCATGACTTGTGGGACAATTTTGGCCAACATACATATGGCCCATTCATTGCTTTTGTAAAATGTGAGTTAACTACCATTTAAAAAGTTACATTCAAATCCGGATTTCCAGAATTAAAAGTGGGAGCTCTGGAAAGAATGGACCTTCACTATAAGTTGTCAACCACTGGACCAAGCCAGATGATAGCTGCTGCCTTTAAATGGGCCGTGGGCATTCTAGTTTACTGGAATCCCACCCAGTGTTACTTGCCAGACTCCAGTGGGTATTTGAGTATAACCTCTTCTTTAAACACTCATACTCTGCAGGAAGACACAGATAGGAAGGGAGCCCAAGCATACAGTTGGGGCCGGCATTTAAGCCAAATTCTAAGAAAAGGTGAAGAGACTGTAGTAGAGGATTAGCCAAGATGTAACAGAGGCAAGGAGAATAAATTTTGGATTTCAGGACAGGGGCTTCCTGCCTTGTCTTATTGTTTTACGTAACTTTCTTATTAAAGTAACTTCTCAGAGGGTTGGACAAGCTTTCCACATGCATAATTGCTATTAAAGTTAGGCTGGTCGGGAAGCTTCTACAAACCAATGACGTGCTTTCCCAGTAATCCTGTTAACTATCTTTCCATTTTATATATTTCAAATTTATAAAATATGTATAACCAAACTATTTCTTTGTTTTTCTCCCCCTGCCACCATCTACTTACCTATCTAAAATACAGTCAATAAATGTAACTAAGGATGTCAACACTGACTCCTGAAGCTCATCTTTTGGACAAAGGCTATCAATTATATTTTAAAGACATACTCCAAAAGATTTAATTTATTACAACAAATGATAACTTGCTTCTACATATCTAATGTAGAGCTGTCAAATGCAATTTATTACTCAATTATTTAGTAAGATGACTTTCATAGGTAAACCATGCATTATAATTAGAAATTATAATACATTTAAATAATGTCATGAAACAAGCCAGTTTTAAAAATGATACCATTTCTAAGCACACTTCCCCCCAAACAACAATAACAACAACAACAAAAACTTCAAAACAAAACAAAAAACTGCTAAGTATAACAGAATGAAGAGACATCATACATTTGGGAAGAACAACCAAGCAGCATAGTAGAACACAGCCACAGTAGAAATAACAGTTGGCACCCTGAAGGAAGGGACCCGTAACTTAAAGAGAAGGCCAGCATCTACTATCAGGTGGTTTAGACAGGACTAGGGAAATAGAAACCAAAGAAAAAAGTAGGGACCAGGACTTTGGCTAGAGTCTTATAAGTAGAGGTAATCATTTGGCTTTAAAGATGGGAGTTGGAGAAGATCGAACATAGGGAGATTATAGAAACACTGTCATTCCAAAGGGATTGTTTTAGTTACTTAAAAAATGAGCAAGATAAACCCTGAAAATTGTGAATTAAAAAAAAAAAAAGATGTCAAAGGATTTCCAGTCAAGATGGTAGAGTAGATAAACACTACGCTTGCCTTCTCTCACAAGCACATTGAAATTACAACTAAACTACAGAACAACCTTCATTGAGAGACCTCCTGAAGTCTAGCTGAACCGAAGTCCTATATCTAAGGACATACAGAAGAAACGTGAGACTGATAGGAGGGGCAGAGACGACCATCCCCATGTGTGACCATTAAAAATCAGGCGGCATATCTCACCCGTGGAGGCCTCCCCACCAAGTTCCACAGCTCAGGGTTCCAGTACTGGGAAGAGAAGCCCCCATAACCTCTGGTTATGAAAACCAGCGGAGATTGTGGTTGAGTGAGATGAAGGGTGGCAGAAGCCCTAGGTATCCCTCTTAAAGTGCCTGCACATGGACTTACTTGCTGACAGACTCACTTGCTCTGAGCTTCAGCTCTGGGACAGCAGCTCGAAAGGTGCCAGAGACATATGGGGAGGAACTAAGTTGTCTGGCTGCAGAGTGAGGGCTAGAGGGGCAGCTTTCTCAGATAGAAATGCTGATAGAATCCATTCTTTGTTTAGTCCTCCCCCCTCCCAGCATGCAGACACAGGCAGATGCCATATCTGAATCTCCAACATCCTAGCTTACACCATTTGTTCTCTTCACCCTGGTGATTCCCTGAGATGCCGCCCCATCCAATTTGAGGCACCCACCCAAGCAGCAACAATCAACTGGCTTTTCCATACAAACAGCCTGTCTTGCTCATGCTGCAGACTTTCCTAAAATATCTCAAAGGTTCACAAACCCCAAACAAGCAGCATTCGGCTTTGACATGTCCTGTACATCTTGCTGAACAACCCCAATCTCAGCACTAATGGCAGCAGGCCTCGATCCTGGCTTGGCCTCTTGAAGCACCTCCAAGCCCAGCACGGATGGTGGCAATCTGCAGATTGCTTTGTGGCTCATGCCAGGTGGTCCCGGGCAGGATACAGGTAGTGGTTGAATTTGGAAAGTGGTAGTGCACCGCCCAGGAAGCCCTGGGGCTTCAACACCTGGTGGCCAGCTTTGGACTGAGCTGAAGTATCACCTGGCCACCTCCAAGGATGACACACCCAAACGGCAAACTGGGCAGGCACCAGAATGCTGCTAAAACGAATCCTGCTCCATAGGGGCAGCCCCTGCAAAACAGATCCTCCACTGTAGTCACAGCCAATCCTCACAATTAATGAGCCTGAGAGTCAATCCCTCTCATTGACGTGCAAACAGCAACCAATGCTCAACTACAACAGGAGGACACACAGAATGCACAGAAAGGACACACTTACAGCACTCGGTTCAGGTGACCAGGAAGAATATGCCACGGGGCCCCACAACACATCTACAACATAAGGCCACTCTACTAAGATTGGGATACATAGCAGCCTGACCTATACATAGAAACAAACACAAGGAGGCAGCCAAAATGGGGAGACAAAGAAACATTTCCCAAATAAAAGAACAGAACAAAACTCCAAAACTGAACTAAACAAAATAGAGACAAGCAATCTACGAGATGCAGAGTTCCAAACACTGCTTATAAGGATGCTCAATGATCTCAGGGAGAACTTCAACAAAGAGATAGGAAACATAAAAATGGAGAT
The DNA here is from genome assembly GCF_004115265.2 of Rhinolophus ferrumequinum. Lineage (NCBI taxonomy): Eukaryota > Metazoa > Chordata > Mammalia > Chiroptera > Rhinolophidae > Rhinolophus > Rhinolophus ferrumequinum. Next base: position 90,923,942 of record NC_046291.1, on the reverse strand, counting down.
AGAAAACATAAAAAGAACCTGTCAGAAATGAACTATACAATAACTGAAATGAATACTTTAGAGGAAAATCAACAGGTTCGATGAAGCAGAAGATCAAATCAGCAATTTCGAAGGAAGAGAACATCCAATAAGGATAAGAAAAACAAAAAAGAATGAAAGGAAAATGAGGATAGTTTAAGGGGCCTCTGGGATAACACCAAGCATCCAATATTCACATTATAGGGGTACCAGGAGGAGAAGAGAGAGAGCAAGGAATCAAAAACCTATTTGAAATAAAAATGATGGAAAACTTCCCTAACCTGGAGAAGGGAATAGACATACAAGCCCAGGAAGCACAGAATCCCAAACAAGATGAACCCAAAGAGGCCCACATCAAGACACATCATAATTAAAATGCCAGGGTTAAAGACAAATAGAGAATCTTAAAAACAGCAAGAGAAAAGCAGTTAGTTACCTACAAGGGAGTTCCTATGAGATTGTCAACTGATTTCACAAGAAAACCTTTGCAGCCCAGAAGGGACTGGCACAAAATAGTTAAGCAAAGACCTACAACCCAGGTTATACTACCCAGCATAACTATTATTTAGAATTGAAGGACAAAGAGCTTCCTAAAGAAGAAAAAGCTAATGGAATTCATCACCACCAAACCAGTATTACAAGGAATTTTAGAGGGACTTCTTTAACACGAAAAGGAGGAAAAAAAAATAGATAAAAAATGTAAATAATAAAATGGCAATAACTACTTTTCTATCAACAATTACTTTAATGTAAATGGATTAAATGCTCCAATAAAAAGATAGGGTGGGTGAATGGATAAGAAAATAAGACTTAATATATGCTACCTAGAAGAGACTCAAGTCAGATTGAAAGACACAGAGATTGAAAATAAGGGAAAAAGATATTTCATGAAAAAGGAAATGAAAAAATAAAAGCTAGAGTAGCAATACTTATAGCAGACAAAATACTTTAAAACAAAGGCTATAACAAGAGACAAAGAAGGACTCAGTAATCCCACTTCTGGGTGTTTATCCAAAGAAACACAAAACACTACTTCGAGGGCACATGTGTATCCTTATGTTCATTTCTGCATTGTTTACAATGGCCAAGATGTGGAGGCAGCCTGGGTGTCCGTCAATAAATGAATGGATAAAGAGGAGGTGGTACACACCTGCAATGGAATATTGCTTGGTCAGGAAAGGGAATGGGTTCTTGCCATCTGTGGCTGCATAGACGATGCACTGTGGGTACTGTGAGGGTACTGTGCTGAGTGGAGTATGTCAGACAGAGAAAGACAGAGGCAATGTGATTCTGCTTATATGTGGAATCTAAAGAACAAAATAAACAAACAAAACAGAAACAGAACATTTTGATAGTTGCCAGATGGGTGGAGGGTTTGGGGGCTGGGTGAAAAAGGGGAAGTGACTAACAAGTACAAATTGGTTATTACACAATAGTCATGAGGATGTAGGGTATAGCATAAGATATGTAGTCAATAATATTGTAATAACTATATATGGTGTCAGATGGGTACTAGATTTATTGGGGTGATAGATGGGAGGGGGTTTGGGGAACAGAGTGAAAAATGTGACGGGATTAAGAAGTACATATTAGTAGTTACAAAATAGTCATTGGGATGCAAAGTAAAGCATAGGGAATATAGTCAATAATATTGTGATAGCGTGGTACAGTATCAGACAGTTGCTGGATTTATCACTGTGATCACTTCTTTAGGTATATAAATGTTAAATAACTATGGTGTACTCTTGAAACTAATATGATGTTGTATGTTAGCTATATTTTAATAAAAATCTTTAAAAAAGATGTTGAAGGTTCAACTGTATATACATACCTTTTATAGAAGCATCAAGTTTATATAATTTAAGACTAGAAAACAAACAGAAACAATATTCTTTGCAGAGACTAATATAAACTTACCAGGAATGATGGCTCCTTTTAAAACTCTCATTTTCTAAGATACATACCAGGAACTCATGACTCCTTCAATTACAATCACTATTGTCATCCAAGTCTCTCCTGAGCATTTAACCCTACTATACTTTATATTAGTTCGTAAGATACAGATAAAATTCTGGTTCAAAATTCAGGATTCTTGACACTCTGACATTCAGAGTATTTCAAAGTAATCACCATTTCAGATTGACTACTAAGTAATGCTCAAGGCAATTTAAAAAGTATATATAAACTCTCAGGGATATGAGTAATGTAGGAATAGAACTGAAAATGTCGTATTATTGTATCAGTAGGAATTCATTCCAAAATCAAGGTCCCAGACCTGAGATTCTGGGTTTCCACCAAACTCCACGTCCCTGATCTTAGCTGCCAAATCCAAGGAGTGGAGACTTTTTCCAGAGATGGAGGGCAGGTAAGTATACTGCAGCCGTAACAGCCCAGGGACATGCAATTAGTCTTGTCGTCACAAGTACTAATAGGTGTGTCCTCTGAGTTCCCATGGCTTGATACCTCCTTCCATCTGCACCCTATTTGGTTCTTTTATTTCCTTGTCCTAGAGCAGCCTAGTATTTGCAGGGTCCATGACATATGAGACTTGATCAAGATTGGCATGGGAATTGGGTTAAGCTGAGCCTGGAGATGAAGTTAGTGCCAGTAGCTCAGAGGGGCAGAGGGAAGGCAAATCTTTGATGACTAAGCCACAGAAATTGATGAGGTACGGACAAAGCTGTGGTAACTCATTAGATAGGATTAGAATGGGACAATCCATGAAAAAAATGGCTCAGGAAAATGGATTTAACACTTGAGGGGTATGAAGTTGAGAATTTGGGAAATTCTTCACTCTGTTTACTTAGTCATCCATACTTCAAACATGCAGACAGATAAATGGTACATAAATACTTAAGAGATGCCAGTATATATCACAAAAATTAACTGAAAGAAGCTATGTAATTACTACAGTTAACACCTACTAAGCACTTTTTCTCTGCTGAACTATGCGTCTCATTAAATGTCACAGCAATTTTATGAGGTAGATATTATCAGGCTATTTTTACAGGTGAGGAAATCGAAGCTTACAGAGATAAAATAATATACCCAAGGTCACATAATTAGAAGTGGTGAAACCAAGTTTTAAACCCAGTTTGAACGCAGAGCTTGTGCTCTTAACACTATGTTATAGTTGTACCTCAAAGAAAATCACTGTAAAAAGCAGGAGTGAAGTTATTTTAAATTAGGTGTTTGCAAACTTTTGGTAGCAGTGGACTCTTCTTCAAATGAAATGCTTCGCAGAAGCCAATTTATAAAACAAACAAAAGCTAAGCAACCCTCTTACCTGCCAGTATGTGAGGCCTCAACAGACCTATTTTCTATGATTCCATTTTGGTTATAAGTGGTAGTATTGTTGTAGTTTGAATTCTAACAGAAACTACTTATATTTAAATGAACAGAATGCAAGATCAGTAGAGACCAGGGCTCTAATAACATACATATTTACTTTAGTTGGTAACATATTTCTAACTCAATGATTTTAATATATTCAAAACCAGTATTTGTCTAAAATAATCCAAAGGCGGGGGTGGGAACCAGGGCTTGAGACATATACTGCTCAACATTTAGCCACATAAAAAATGTTGTGGACAAGGGATGGTGGGCCCCGCCCCCTGCAACTAAGATTGAACACTGCACCTTGAGCTGAGCTGCCGCTGAGCTCCCGGATGGCTCAGTGGGTTGGAGCGCATCCTCTCAACCATGAGGTTGCCAGTTCAATTCCTCGACTCCCGCAAGGGATGGTGGGCTGTGCCCCCTGCAACTAGCAACGGCAACTGGACCTGGAGCTGAGCTGCGCCCTTCACAACTAAGACTGAAAGGACAACAACTTGACTTGGGAAAAAGGCCTGGAAGTACACAGTGTTCCCCAATAAAGTCCTGTCCCCTGCCCCAATAAAATCTTAAAAAAAAATAAAAAAATAAAAAAAATGTTGTGGATAAATTAGTTCCTGTGTTAACTTTTGAATGTTAAGAAGAGAAAGAGGAAGACAGGAATAACAGCTGATTCTTGAACAACACAAGGGGTTAGGGCACTGACCCCCGCATACTTGAAAATCCACGTAAGACTTTTGACTCCCCCAAAAGTTCAGTTGAATGTCAGTATCTGCCAGGGACTGTTCTAGGATGCCCGTGGATACCCAAACCCAGAGATGCTCAAGTCCCTTATATAAATGGCATAAGAGCAATGTACGCAGTTGGCCCTCCACATCTGCCCATTCCCAAGCGCAGATCAAAACACTGTTTTCAGTATGGCTCCTACAGATCCAGTCACAAGTTTCTGGAGCACCTGTAACTAAATGCTTTGCTGATCACTCCACCTACTCCTCCATCCATCACTCTCAGACTCAGTCTTTCTTTAATCCTGATCACATTCACTATATCTCACACCCCTTTCTCCTTCTCAACAATGAATCTTCTTTCCTATCTTTATATCTTATATTTTACTTTTTTCTAATTCTCGCATAGTACTTCCATATGAACTGCATTATATAAACCAATAAATCAAAATGTTGCATATTAATATGAGCATGTTGTATACTACATTGATGAGATATAAATATTGAATTATGAAGCTGAATTTATGTATCAGAATATAATATGAATTTTAGAAATGATGCATGCATGTTTTCTATTACTTATTTTCATTGTGATGGTCATCGTACTTAGTTCTTCTTTGTCAGTTAATTTTTCCAACACTGTCTATTCATCCTTGTGGGCCCCTTCCTGAAAAATATTTTAAAAACCCTACCTTTCACTACTTTATTGCCTGACCACAGTGCTACATTATCTGCAGAAACATTTAAGTGTATGCACTAACAGTTCAAGAACATACTTAGTCAACAAAATAACATTGATTTCTTTTGGTTTATAGGGGGAGCACCAAGAAATCCCTGGGACAGATAAGTACATTTACAAATATATAAATTTTTAAAACACTGCAAAACTAAAATCTTGTATCAAATACCCCAATTTCCCAGATTATTTCAAATGAAACAATTTGGGGCATTATTACTTATCAGAAGGAAACCAAATGGAAAAAGTTCTTACGGTGATGATTCCAGAATGATGCTATTAGCTTGTGTTGAAGACGGAGATCTGTGATTCACAAATACTTCACTTGGAGAAGTGTGAACCACGTGGTCTACCAGATGACCAACTGAAGACGGTCGCAGCCGGGTTCCCTCTTGTGTGAATGCAGAATTTCGACTGCATAAAGAGGAAGAAAACTGAGTAAAAATGTGCTTTAATTCAATTTTTTCAAGTTTCTTAATTGTATGATTGCATTGAAAGTAGGCATGTGCTTTTAAGACTAACCACATTGACTAAGCAGAGTCTCTGACAAAAGTAGTGCGATGTAAACAGAAATAACACAAGATAGGAAGTCAAAGATCTGAGGGATTGTCAACCATCTGCCACAAGGGTTTTATCTATTCAGACATCTATTATCTCTACTAACCTTAATGTTTCTAGGTTTTAGTCACTACAACGTTGTGTCTTAATCAGCATTTATAAAATAAATGGATAAAATAAATGATTCAAAAACACCTTCGGTCTGAATCACTTTTTAATCCGTATAAATATTTTTATGTATGGGACTTTAATTCCTAACAATATTGCATAACATATTTCCATCCTCATATGTGACATAGTCACATGAATTATTATTGTCATTACTATCCATTAATTCCGATAGCTAACATTTGAGCACTTATTATGTGCCAGGTATTGTTTTAAGCATTTTACATATATCAACTCATTTAACCCTCCTAACAATACTACAAGAAGGATATTATTATTATAAATATAATTTTGTAGATGAGGAAAATAGGACAAAGATTAATTAACTTGCCCAAAGTTCCAACATACAGTGACTCCAGGGCCTGTTCTCTGAACCACTAAATTCTAAAGAGACTGTATTGTCTCTTTAGAATTTAGAAAAAGTTTTTCAGACTATACCTAAAATGTTTCATTAACCAAAAATTTGATCAGAGCTACTGCTAATTAATTAATTCAATCATCTGGTTTACATTTCTTGTTCCTGGTAACAAATGGAGAAATGGCTAGAAAAAGGACCAGCAAAAGAAGTTTCTGGATTTTCTTTAAACAAGCTAATTGACCTTGAAATACAGGCAATTTTTTTTTTTTTTTAAAAGAAAGATGATATGGCAATCTGCAATTAGCAAAGATAGAAACTTTTAAGTCTATTTTTACTAGTAGCAAGGAAGACATCTAGGTATCAGGTAACATTCTGTGAACCAAACTGTTTATGCACACATTTTACTTCCAATACAGAGGTTTATTCTTTGGCTGACAAACATCCATCAGTGACACAACTTTTAGAATTTAGTGCATTTATTGAACATTAACGTGTATCAAATATTTCTAAAGGAAGATTACTTCAAATATTATATTCTATACCAAAATTAAAATATTTTGTCTATCAGCCTTATGGGTTAATAAGGTATGTCAAATATACTGACATACATTTATTACTATGTTAATAACATATACTACAACACATTTGTTGACATTAAAAAATTAACATAACATCTTTGACTAATAAAGTTTATTAACTTACTATCTACACCAAAGCACACAGTTTTTGTGAGAAATGCTAGAATGAAGTGCATACACAGTAAATGCTGAATAACAGTACTTAGCATAACTACTATGGCTAAGCTCGTAGGAACTAATGTTGGAAATCCCTTTTTGTATACCATAGAAAGTGGCAGAGCAGTGGTTGTTCAAACAATATATGCTCCCCTAGAAATTCTATTGGAGACCACATGGATAAGGATTATAACAATAATAATATTTCCAGATTTTAAGTCTACTAATAGATCTAGATTTATTAGCCAGGGACCTTACTTTGAAAGTCAACTACGTGAGGAAGCGAGCCTCTTGTCGAGCATCCTTGCTCTACTATCTCACTTGCTGAGGCTATTCCATACCACTTACACAATGAGCTGCAGGCTGAGAGGAAAGAATGCTCTGGAGCAACAAAAATCATGTTTGATCAAAAGATTTAAATATAAAGATTTACGTATTTTGATCTCCAGGCAGTGGAAATATACAGCCAATAATTTAGAAGTAAGCAAAAATGTACATCTGATATTAGTCCGTACTTACTGATTAGGAGTTCCAGGTGGAGATCGTGATGGAAGGCTTTGTGTTTCTAACCTGTCATCAGATACTGAATTTCTGCTTACTACTTCCCAATCCATTAATTTCCGCACCAAGGGCTTACTTGGGGATCTGCAGAAATAATTTAGTATGTAAAAAATTTTATCTTGGTAGCTGAAACTATAAACCACATCTTAGAATTTGTATTAATAGATCATATCTAGATGGATAAATATGAAGTGTTTACTTATAAGCAATTAACGCATTTGGAGGCTACATATCAGATAATTTCCAAAGAAAGTAAGTCTGCTTTGTATGAAGAAGGAAGAAAAGCTAGGAAAAGTAGGAGAGAAAATAGGGAAAAGAGAAAAAAACAAGAAAAAAAGGAGAAAATAAAAAGCAAGGAAATAGATGGCTACCAAATTTTCTCAGATATTACCAATGTTATAGATAGTACTGACAATTCCTTACCATTCCAAAGTCTCTGAAACTCTAGCTTACTTTGGAATGTATGAATCAATTCTTAGTATATCATCTCCTGAATGTCCTTAAATCTAAATCCTGATCCTTTGCCTCAATGAGGGCAGGGCAAAAATGATAATTATGTATACATTTGATTTATAATTTTTCCTTTTTGTGTGCAGTAGGCCAGTGGATTTCTTTCTTTTTTATCTTTTCTTTTTAAAAAACCATTTGGAATGTTAACTATTCTGTCTCATGGTGGGCAGTAAAAGAATACGTTTTATTACCAATCTATATATTGTCATCTATCATAGTAAGAAAGATGAAAACTAAGTGATCTTTTAAAAAAAGATAATGATCTTTGCAGAGATTAAAAACCCTTATAATTTTAGGTAAGTTACCAACTAAAGTCTTTTTTACATGTAAATTCAGATAGTGGCCAAAATTCATGGAAAACACATGACATGTACTTGAATTTTTGCTTTTTGAGACGTAGGTAATATGGAGTCTAATATTATGAATTAAGCTACTTATATTAAAAAAACATAATAAACCATCTTGTAAACTGATAGTTTTACATTTCAGTAATAAATTCACTGAAGTACACAGAAATAGACTGAGCAAAAAGCATGGTAACAATGACCAAGAAAGGCTATTCAATAAAATTTAGGTGCATACAAGGAAGCATTAAAATAATGATGGAGAGGGACCCTAAATTCTAGTTTTGATCTTCCACTAACTTAGGTTTCTACGTCTACATATCTAAATTTACTAGTACAATGTATGATCCTAAGATCCTTCCTTACCTCCTGAATTTTATGATATACTAGCATCTAAGTTTTCAGTGCAATGTTTTAGTCTATTAATTTTACTAAACCATGAGTAACAAATTATTTATGATTCCAAACCACATTAAGTGCCTATCATTTCACGTATTCATAGCCAAAATCTTTTGGGTTTGGCCTAACGACATCTCCTTAATTTAAGAACATTTAACATTTTCTAAGAGATGTAATGTTATAGATTAAAAAAAAGATGTTGACTCAGATTTCAGTTTTCATAAGTGAATTTAAAGTTATTTAAGCATGAACATTTCCCATTATCCTGTGTTTAAATTATAGAATTTTCTGACTTGAAGACAATTCAGGACACCAGTTAGTCCAAACCCCTCATTCTGCAGTGCAAATACTCCTATCAGTCACAGTAAAAGGAAAATAAAGTATATTATCACCTGCATTAGATTTTTAAAATGAAGCAAAGATTATGAAAAGAAACCTAAGCATTTATAGCTCTTCTATTAATGCTAACTCTTAATTTTAATAAACGATTCTTTCTCATATACGAGACTACTGAATGTAAGCTGTAAGAGAGCTCACTAATCATAGCCAGGAGAGCAACTACTTTCATTTTCTAAGAGAGGAAAAAAGTCATTTGAAGGAGGAAAATATCCAGTTTTACTCACCTATTATAAAGCATCAGAACACTGTACTGTTGTTAATAAACTAAACATGGTAGGGAATGTTTTGCACTTAAAACTAAATTTCAGGTACCTTATTTTATTAACAGTTTTAACCTCAGAGATCCACCCACTCAAGCTTGCTGTCTATGTTTCCTGTTGAGTGTGGAAATTTCAGAGAAAAAAATACCACACTTCATCACTGTGTTTGCAATGTGGTAAGTTTATTTTCTGACCATGGCACTTTATTTTTCTGTTGCATGGGAACATTCTTTTGCTTTCTTCCGAGATATTATATGACAATTCAAAAAGTGTGAAAACAATTCAAAGAATTGATATATAAGGAAAATAAAATAGCTTATTATTGCTTAAAAAAAACAACCTTACATGAAAAGTTTATGAAGAAATTCCTTCTATGTATTTATACTGCCAACTAAAATTCCACGAAGTGGACAAGAACTCTAGAATTCTCTAATTCTTTAACAGAGTAAGTTAATAATTGCTAAAACCATTTGAGGTATTTTGGTAGATATGCATCAAGTCACCACAATGAGATTCTGATATATTATAAAAACAAACCTAGGAAAGCTTAGTCTTTCAGAGTTAGCAGGATCATCAAAACAGTACTATTAAAACCTCGTCACAGGTGATGACTTATCATTTTAAGGAGGATTCATATAATTCCGGCATAACAAAACAAATAGGACAGTTATTTGGGGCATATCATATTGGAATTTTAGCTCTACTACTCAATGAATAATATATTTATTTTATAAAACCACCTGTTAAACTATTTCACATTTAAATAATATAGAAAATAAAGATGCAGGTATAACTATTTGTATATTTCGCAAAACCTGATATGATGAAAATATGAAAACATTACCACTTATAAAGTCATTTGTATGTGATATTAATATTAATGTATAAATACACCTATGATTTGATATTCATATTAGGACATCATACTACAGTAGAACTAGTTATCAAATCATGTTCAGTATTTTTATACACGTCAAGCAAGAAAAAAGTTCTTGTTAGGAAAAGAAAAAAAGTGTAAGTATTTTGTTACCATGCAGTTTTAACAGGAAAAAAAACCCAGAAAAATATTTACCTTGATTTTAACAAGTCTGAATGGAGTGTTGCAAGTAAGTTATAGTACTAAGAACAACGACAAATACTTTTTTAAATTAAAACAACAAAGATGATAGGAAGTAAATTCTCAATAGCAATTTCAAAGGAAACAATTTCAAATTAACATTTTACTGTACATTTTTTACCTGTGTGCAGGTCCTTAGTACTTTCTAAGTGGAAAAAAGGGCATCTAAGACTATAAAAGGGAGGATTTTGAGTAATTTCAGTAGCCATGTCTATTGGGGTAGGCATCTGTGTTCTTCCTTTTTTTCTCCCTTCTGAAATAACCAAGTCACTAATATGATAACACCAAGATTTGTATTTAATAGTGAATATTTCCCTCACAAATTTAAATATAAGAAATAATAAATCAACTTCAAAACATTTTTGAACCTATGCTGAAATAAATTACATCATTCAAATTTAAGTAAACTTATCACAGCAAAATACTATAGCCCTGACGAGCTAGCTAAATCCTTCCTACATCAAGGCATTTTCATTGATGGTTTTCCTGTTGGGTAGGTTATTCATAGACAAATAGGGATGCACTAAGCCAGGAATGAAGGGAAAAAAAATGCAAGTAAATTTTATTATCCAAACACATACAAATCATGTTTAAATGATTTTTTTTCTTTCAAATATCCTTAACTCTAAGGAACTTACAGTATTATTTATTATTTATTTTAATAAGCATTCAGGGCACAGCCTCAGATGGTCTTAGCAATGAACCTGACTCCAGAGGCATAAAGTAACAGGGTAAAAGGAAGAATTCTAAAGTTATATCCTACCATTTAGGGTAAAAGGATTCAACTGTTTAATTGATTTATTGACATTATAAATGACTGTAGATTTTTCAACTTCAAAGAAAATATGAAACCCTATGACAGGTTAAGTGATAAAAACACACAATAATAAGTATTAAAAAAATCTTTAAAATAAATGAAACACACACATAAATATATCTATGAGTATATGCTTGGCAAAATCTTGCCTAGGAAATACCAAACATTTTGAAACTGATTGTATTGGGGGGGGGGGGGTCTCAATTTTACTTTATGTTACTTGGCACTATTGGAGTTTTAAAAAAATAATAAACTATCATTTATACAAGTAGAAAACACAATAAAACAATGTTTACTTTTGGAGGGAAGAAAGAAAAAACTCCTTTCACTCCAGAAACACAAAGCAGGAATGTCTTAGGGATGGATAACGACTAAGAGCTAAATTAAAGTAAAATCAAAAGCAAAATTTGCTAGCTCTCAATTATTACAATTTTCAGGCCTTCAATGGCAGTAGAAGCACAAGAGCTCTTTAAGGACTTATCCTCTCTAAGCCATTTTCACTGAAAACACACTGCTTCCTTTAAAAAATATCTGCCTTTCCTACACATTAGTATAAGAGCTGGGGCTACTGCAGTGAATAAAAGACAAAATTCCTGCCCTCACAGAACTTACAG